>NW_025777476.1:0-98213 GCF_021130785.1 Homalodisca vitripennis | reverse complement strand
CAACGTATGGCTCCCTCCCTCGGTCATCCAATTGGGCAAGTCAACTAACACAATAAGATACATTTCTTCTGGTAATATTATGTTCTCTTCACATTAAATATATTTTCCGGCCATTATTTGCACAGAGTATATCACAAACAGTTCTTTCAAATACTAGATTCTTCAACCGTTATTATTTAGCTGCAATCAAACAGAACAAATTAATTGGAGTAAGTACAAAAAGATGTTTCTTCAATAAATATTAATAGGAAAGGTCCTGAGTTTAACCAAAACAGTTAAAATAATTAATAACCCTCACAGTGCTTCAAAAATGTGAAAAAAAATTACACTGAATATACTATAACCATTGTTAGTTTTAGCAAATGGTTATTGAGTTTAGAAATAGAATGAGCTCTCTTCGTTGCAACATGAGTAGTAAGACCACATAATTTGTTGAATAAACCATTATTATTCATTAATATTGTGTTTATATGTATAAATTAGTATACTTTAATGCAAGCTCTGTATTATCCAAAGTTGTTCTGGTTCCGTTTATAGCTCAGTTAATCAAGTGGGACTATTGTAGACTCACTAACTATATATGTAGGATGTATATTGACAATGGACTATGAAGGCAGACTAAAGTGCTGAAAATGTGATTTTATAAAAAATGTTGCAATGTGATGTGTGTATGTAGAATAGGGGTGACAAAGACATTAAAAAGAACAACAATACGAGAAAAAGAAATATAGATTGGAATTATTTGGCAATGACAAATGGATGATTGGGAGCAAGTTTAAAAAAATGCTATACTGAAAAAGGAGCGGAGCAGGATTACGAATGTTGTAAATAACCTGCTACTTTAGTAAAGCCTTTTAGTAAAATGGAACCAGTACCATATAATGACTGTAACTGAATTTCATAAGACTGATTTTATTAGGCAACTTATTGACTTCTACATGCATAAAAATTAGCCTGTTCAAAATAAATATCAAGCAGTTGGCAATCAGACATCAATCACGACAGGGGATGTTTAAAGTCAGTGTAACATTTGCAATAATTCTGTTTCTTCCATTTTCACTATTACGAATGGAATAAATTTGAATTCTTAAGATTTGGCTGGATAAACCGATGTGCTCTAAGACCGTACATTATATTAGTTTCCCAAATGTTAACTATTAAATATGTATGAGCTAATAATAAAAATATGTATGCACTTTGGCCAACATATAAGAATTCAATGACTGCACAGGAATAAAACAAAAAGCCTTCACGTTGCAAAAGTCTGTACAAGTCATAACGAGTTTAGTTGAAACATTGCCATCGCCCCATTTCCGGCTGATCATGACCGGATAAAAACAATGCCTCATTAAAGTGACCAGTAAAGAGGGAAGCTATTCTATTAACTTTTCTCAGTATAACATCAAGTACCAGTACTATTGTTAGTTAGTCCTAAAAGGGTTACATTTTTATACAGTTATTTTGATAGCTATGTATGATGAAAACATGCAATTGGTGGGTTGGTATTAACCCTGCAACACTCGCGCAAAAAAAATTTCACTAGTACTCACGCGTGGGGTCCAAATATGACCCCCCATCTTGGTTTTGTTTTGTTTTTTATTATATCTACGACTATTTTTGGAAACTTAATCTATTCTTATACTAATTCTGTGTTGTTTTATTAGAAAATAAATGATATTTTTGGAAAATAAAACCAGTTAAATTGTAAATAATATAACTGAACATAGAAAACTTATAAGCTCACTAAACATAGAATAAGTGTAGGCCATTACGTATCGTAATAAACGTATAAGAGTGACAAAAGATCAGTTATTCCATCAAATTATTACACACAGGCCATCGCAAACAACTTTCATGTGTGTTTGTCCTTGCAAACATATTTGTAGTACTCTTCACAGATAAATGTTGTTTTCTCCTTGTTCTTGAAGTCGAGGGCAGAAATTTGCATCTCCCTCTCGCGGGGGGGGCTCTCTCTTGGGGCTACTACTTCTTCTTCAAGGCAGAATAACTTCTTAATACTTGATCGAAGTTCTCTAGGAAGACTCAGAATCTGTACTCTTATTTGCGATGAATGGCCTTACAAGACTTAGGCCAAATTTCTTCCAAAAACTTTCTTCTTATTTATTCTCCTCTCAAAGTTGTGGTTTGATGAGTGAATTTACTTGAGCATTTATGCCTACAGTATTCAACTCAAACAGAAGAAGATCACTAAAGGGCCCCCATCTACGAGTTTTCCTTTGATACAGAATATTAAACAAATGCACATTTGATCATTTGTGTCCCACCCCCTCCCCTTTGTTGAAATTATAAAATGTAATAATCTCAGGCTTTCTTTGTTCTCTCTGTCGTTTCATCATCGATTGTGGGTGCATCATGCATTGATGACAGTAATATTACATTTTTTGGTTTAACTTTGGAGTGTAGCTTACCATAGTGATTTTGTTATCATCAAAGCGCCAAAAACAAATCAGTGAGTGTATTGGCTTTTTTGCTACAAACTCTGGAGGTATATTTCACCCTTGTTTTTTCCTGAGGGTTCCCAACTAATGTATATTTTTTTAGCCAATAGTTCATTAGCTAACGGAACACTAGTGTACCAATTATCTGTAGTTAGGCTTCTTCCTGAATTTTCTATTGGCTTTATCATTCTCATAGTAACATCTTTTGCTGCAATTTTGAAACCTTAAATAGGCCCTCAGGCTGTTTAGCGGCATAAAATTTCCAAGTTTTAATGTATATGACATTCTTGCATCAACCAAACACAAATAGTTTGATGCCAATACTTGGCCGGCTTGTTGTGGATGTAATTGCCGAAATTTGGCATTCTGCCTCTAAATTGCCTCAAGTTTTCTCGTCAAGAGTCACCAAATGACCAAGTGAATAGTACTTTTGGAAATTTTCAACTTAGTCAGTAAAGGTTTCTCTGATAGGTGCAAGGTTATCAACTTTTATTCTTTGATCTCTGGTTGCGATGCTATCAAAACGTATAAGCAGTTAACACAAAAATTCAAACCTCGGGAGACTCATTACACAGCGCAAAATAATTCAAAGCCCAACCCATTTCTTACCCATAAATCTTTCAAGTTGAACGTGTGAGCTTTTCTTCACACCAGTAAAATATAAAAGACACCAATTACAGCTTTTATTTCAGCTAAGTTAGTACCTTTTGCATCACGTTCCCTATTATAACTAGCCTCTCAGTTGATCAATTTTTTTCATTTGTATAATCAACAATTTTGCCTAGAATTTCCATTAGTGAAATAAAGCTCCAAAGGCCTGTATAGTGTAGAGCATTTTTTACCTGTTGGTTTCACTCCTGGTGTCGTGCATTGCAGGTATAACGGTCCCGATCCAAAACATCGAACATTTTTGACGTGGCGGTTTGTTTCATCCACAATGTTAGTTGATTCCTTGCTAATATAAAAGCGTTAAATCTTCAATCCATTTCATCATCTCCATTTACTTCTAGTTCATCAGCTACTTTGTTCACTTTTCACTATCTTCGTTATTTATTTCCCACATTATCTTCTTCAGAATCGCTCCCACCAAATTCTTCCTCAGATTCTGATTCATTGAAAATGTCATTTAAAATCTTTCAACACACTCCCCGGTGGCCCATATTGCCATAAAAGAAACAATAACAATAACACCAGTTGTCTGTATGATTAGCAGAAATGATGCTTATAATCACACAAAAAAAAGACACAACTTGTTGAGAAAAATTAGTTTACACTAATAACGCGCGTGGGGTAAATCTGACCCCAAATCTCAAAAGTGAGGTTATGGCTTGTCAAACGCTAAATAACAAACACGTGTGGGCATTGTCGGCCTTCAACTAGGCTAGGAACCCAACTGCTACTGAAAACAACAAGGGAATGGGTTGCCCAACTGCTGAGGAGTTATGAACAAAAATGCCCGCGTGGGGTCACATTTACCCCACGCGAGTGTTTGCAGGGTTTTAAAGACAAATCAAGACAAAATTTTACATTAAAATTTTCCATACTACAACAATTTATGTTCGTTTCTTTTTTGTATTACAAATTTAAATATAATTTGGCTCCTCTTACCAATTATGTTGATATTGAGTGACAAAGTGTAATAAAAAAATCGGTCATATTGGCAAATATGGAATTTAGAGAATCTTGATTACATCCAATATTTTAAACCAATATGTTAAGATGCTAAATAAAGTTTTATGAAATTCTAAATAAAAAATACTAATCTTATTTTGTCAACCATCACTAGTATTTGGAAGCATCACTTACCAGGAGGAGTTCTGGTTTGTTGTGTTGTTGGGGGAGGTCTGGACTGAGGGTTCGGTTGGTCTGGCCTCGCATGTTGTAACCCCGATAGCCTCCGGGTACATGCCTCGGCCTCCATAGTACCCTCCACGACCCCGGTAGCCTCCCCTTCGAGCTGATGAAAACCTCCAAAAGTTTCAGAGTTCAGCTTCCGCTCCGTCCTCCAGGTCGGTTCTCTGAGATCGTCTGTAAAATCAAAATTAAAAATTATACAAATGTCATAAAGTTTCATAATTTAGACTGAAGTCAATGAATAGATAAACAAATAGAAACCTCTTTTTAAGTTGGCCGTGGCCTGTAACTTGCAACACAACATTCAACTATCATATATAAATTTACAGTGCCTTAGAAATGGTTTCAAGACTTTTAGTGTTAGAGATTTCCACAATATACTTGGAGCAAAAATTATCTGAATGATATATCAGAAGTAGTTTTGATAATAATTAAAAGTAATTGAAAACATTGATTGACATGTAGTGCTTTGGATAAAACCTCATTAAGGTGGTACAATTTATTTTTGGAGTTGAAAAGTATTTTTGTTTAAAATTCAAAACTCTTTAAGATAACTTTCATGAATACAGAAAAAAGTACAATTATATTTTAAATCGCTTCATGTAAAATTACGGGCTCTCAAAGGAGGTAATTTAAAGCCATTTTAAAATAAGGTCCAAAAATTTTAAAAAGCTGCATGTACTAATCTTAACAAAAATATTTGTGATAAATGAATAATACATGCTGTACAAAAAATTTCACATTTCTTATCTTAAACTGTTTTTATTTAAGTCTGATTACAACATTGCTTCAATTTCATATTTATTTCCTGTATTATTTTAAGTACTAGCTGCTTTAAGAAGGCCGGTCTCACACCACAGGGCCATCCATCCACTGGGTGGATGCGTTGAGATGCTCGGTAAAGATCACTCGCCTGGGTATTTGGATTAATTGGAATACCGCTCACTGGTGGTCCGTCCAACTGATAGAAGAAAATTACACACAGCAGATGGATGCTTTTTAATTACTCGCTGAGTGATTTTTACAGGCAACAACCCACGTGGACGTTTTCAGCTGTGCGTGTACACAGCATCACGTCAACAGCTCCCACCGCACTAATTCCCTTGCTGCATGGTCTCTTTATTGGTAGCTAAACACTGTTTATCAGTGTTATTCGAACCTCAATTAAAAATTTACAGTTGTTTTTATTTAATCAATTGTGACTAATTATGGAGCAGCTGATAAAAGTAGTGAGAATACATGCAGTGCTGTGGGATACTCGCCAGGGTATGGATATACTCGTCGGATTATCAAAACCAAACATCATGTATCACCCACCACGAACATAATTTTTTCTCTTTTACTAACTGAACACAGAAGGACTGTATTTTCCTCATCACTGCTGGAAGCGTCAGCAACAGTTAATGGTCACATTTACCATAAACTCACTGTTACAACCGAGGTACATTAATGCCATTATTTAAATGTTTTCCTGATGGAGATTGCAACTGAGACGAGATGAAAAAAGTTTGTTTGTTGCATCCAGCGGATGGACGTTTGCTGCGGTAGTACCCTGGGTATGTCCCAAGACATAAAATTCCATCCATTGGATGGTTAGAGGTTGAAATAAATTTGTAGTATTCCAAATTTAAAGTTGATAACTTAATCCTTAACAGAGAATTGTATTTCCATGGAATGAGAAATGTATTAGTTATTTTTTTTGTAGATGGTACACTTACAAGATATTTTATATATGTGTAAAACATTAATCTGAAGTTTATTACCAACATTTGAAACAGAATTTAAACACAACCGACAATAAAATCCAGTACAACCAAATTACTGTTCTTTTAATACATATAAAACTATGAAGAAGTACAAATTACTTGCACAAAAAATTATACAGGTTTTATGGCAGTTTTTTGTTCTTTTTTCAATTCATAATCAGCAAATGTTTGACATGAATTTTGATTGTGTGTTAAGTTTCAGATAGGGCTACCACTACACTACATTTAATACAAATCTGAGACGGTTGAATCAACTGTGTTAATTATATACAGATTAAAGGCCTAATTCTGACTCTAAGGGAAATCTATATGGTCTCCTTGTAGAAATAATCATATAAGCACAAAAAAAAGAAATGTAATTCACAAGACCTCAGTCATCTCGTCATGAAAATTGACATTCTAAATCAATATTTAATGGGGACGCACAACTTGTTTTACTTACTTTTTATACCAAGTAATAATTACTCAGAACCACAAGGCAGGTTGAGATTTTGTTCAGCAGACAAGATAACAAACATACTGATATAAATAACTGAATCATTTTTTGTTTTCAACAATGTGTTTCTTCATAAGCAATTGAACTGTATCTTTATTAACAGAAGTACATTAAAATATTGAGCAATGTCAAGATTTTATTTGAAATCTGATTTTAATATGAGCTGGTTGACATGTGATAGGTATAACCTGTTGTCTGGCCTTGATTGAACCATTGACTGCTTGTCTAAAACTAACATGTTATTTTTCAGCTCGTAAAATGGAAAATTTTCTGAGAGTTTTAGAACTTTGCGGAGAACATACTCAATGAAAGTAAAAATAAAGTGAATGTTGGGTAACTTTTAAGACACCAAAAAATTTTGAGGGGAAAGTATTGATAAAGAAATTTTAAAAAATTATGCGACACGGCCTACACATAACCTTCAAACTTGGGAATGGCCAAGACAAGCTAATGATCCCATATAATTTTGTTTTTTAGTTAGTGGTAGATCCGGGTTAAAAAATCCAATTGTTGCTTAAGCAGCTAAAATGCTTAAAATATAAATTCAACATGTTATATGGTTGTTTAATAGTTTAACCCTTATTAACCAACCCGGGCGGACAATTATATTGTCCGCCGATTTCATGTTTTGAAAATTTAAAATATATTGGCTCAAGAAATTATATATATTTAATTGTGTTTATAGTTTTTTGTAGTTTTATCGGTGATTTAGTAATCAATATAAATCCATATCTATTTAAAATTTAAAAGTCTTTGACTTTTTTTTATTCTAAATACTGAGTTGTCCACAGCTGATCAATGTGTTTTGCCCAAACACATTTGCAATTAGGCCTACCAGATAAAATAAAAAAAAATTGTAAATATATTAAAATAGTGTTTGTAAAAATGTTTAAATATAGATTTTGTGACAGTGATAGTGAAAAAAACTTCATTTGGTTCAATGATTGGAACTCTTTTGATGCTATTGATGAGTGATTTGTATTTGTTTTTATTTTTATTTTTCAAAAAATTGCACATAACAAATTTATTTTATTTTATTATAAAATTATTATTATTTGTTGCCCTAAGGGTATGAAATTTTGATATGTTATAGTTAATTAAATGCAGAACTGAAATATTTGGCTCTCCATAGTAAAGTTTTTAATAATTTCTTGTAGTTTTAAAGGCTTAAAAGTTATTTTTTAACATTTTTTAAAAGTTTATAAACATAAAAAAGATATAATAGCTAATGATTAAATTGCTTTGATAAACTTTAAAATTCTTTTATTTAGTTAGAAAATTTAATTCTGCAAATTTTGGATACCAGAAACATTACAATAGCCTGAGTAATAAATCAGAAAAATAATTTGTTATAAAAAGACGTAGAAAAACAAAGCAGTGAGCATGCAGCAGTTTTATGAGACTTTCATAAAATAACTTTAAGAGAACATAATTTTTTCTCCCGGGTTTAATTGACTTTAAGCAACCACACAATGATTTTCATTGAAAACTGAAAAATTAATTCGGTAGATGAGAGTTAAAAAATATTTGAATTTCAATTGGTAGTCAATAGGTTAAAAGTTTTGATGAACTATTTTGAACACATAGATACTATTTTGAACTAAAAAACAATTAGATACTTTGGTTAAATGTTTAATGGAAGTATTATATATCATGGTGTTATTACTCTCCCTTTATATAAAAAATTACTTGCTCCAACTAACACAAGAATGGTAAGATAAAATTTACACCTGAAGGCAAGTTAGGTCTACTGCATTACCTTTGCACAATACTCTTTTGTGATATTATTAATTAAAAAACTTAAGAATTTGTTAGTATGTTATATTATTTGGAGACCTCACGAATACAATAACGAAACCAAGCAACGAACTGGAATTATGAAACCGTATCAAGCAGTTACTACTATTACACAAACATTAACTAACCCTTTGCTCCTCTCGACTGCCTCACAGCTAATGTTGTCCAAAAGAAGCTCTTGGTCTTATCGTAGTAGACAACATGCTCATGTTCTGGGTCCTCCTCTGGTTCTCCCTCTCCCAGTCCGGTCTCGTTTCCAGAGTCGTCCTTCTTGTCTTCTCCATTAACCTTGGGTGCTGCAGCTTCTCCCTCTCCTAGGACACCACATTGTCATGACCAACAAATTTCTACTGTAGAAATACAATTAAGTATTCAGTCCTCATCCTAACCTAAGATGATGAGGCATCTTCCTCATTTATAAACTACTTTATTACAAATCTTGAGTAACTAACGAGTTGTTAATTGTTGATTGCACAATCTGTACATTTTTCTCTCTTGATATTCAAAATGTACTTGAGGCTACAATTGCTACCTCTCAGGTTCCAGCACAAGTAAATAAGTTAACAACTAACAAGACTCACCACTAATCTTCAGTTTAGCAGTTTTTACTTCTGAGCTCTTCAAACTCTGAGTTGGCCTTGTCAAAGTCGTACTCTTCATCAAACTTAAGAGTATTCTTCTTAACAGCTGCTGTATTGTTCTGCTGTGGCTGGTTCTGTGGACCTGAGCCTGGCGCTCTGTTGAAGTTGCCACCAGGGCCACCTCGACCTTTAACACCAAAATATCACTTACCGTAAGGAACAGTGTGATGAGTGAGGTGTTCTACTGTTACATAACATTACCAGTCATTGATTCTTGGCAGATGTTCTGATTTCCGATAACCAATGGAAATCAAGGTTTAAAACGCTAATAAACATCCGATAAACCAATGGAAATCAAGGTTTAACACGCTAATTAACATCTGATAACCATGGAAATCAAGGTTTTAACACACTAATTAACATCTGATAACCAATGGAAAAATCAAGGTTTAAACACGCTAATTAACATCTGATAACCAATGGAAATCAAGGTTTAACATGGAGTCAGAATCATGGATATCCTAGTCCTAGATATTTTGTTAAGATGTTAGAATTCAGAAATCCTATTCCTTCATCAGACAATCACAATAAACTAATCCAGAATCTAACAAGAGTTTCTATAAGGATTTTTTGGGAATGGAATTTTTTTCTGGAATACTTAGGAGAAAAGGTTTTTCCACCTAAGTCACTAGGCAGTATTGCATTATTCTTTTAATTATTAAGTGTACTGAGGCTTTCAAGACCACTTTCCCCCCCAACATGTTGCCTACACTGCCCTGTAGTCTGTTCTTCCCTTCTGCAACAAGACCAATTCGAAGTCAGTACGTTGAGAACTGTCAATGTGATGATGTTTCATGAATTCAATTCTCTCACCAAGTGCAAAATACACAATGTCCTTTATCTCGTTTAGAAAGAGAAAAAACCTTGGTTGAGGTTTATTGAGGTATATGGTAATAAATCTATGAATTGTATGAGTGTGTTCAAGTGATACTGTGAGTTGGAAAACGGCCATACATCTGTGCATGATCATCAGAGGAGAGGATAACCTTCAATTGTGACTGAAATTCTGGGAAAACTTGAAAATGGTGTTCCGTAATGATCGCAGATTGACTGTGGGAAACTGTCCGTATGGTAGGTTCCAAAACAGCTGACAGACCAACATAAGGTGAATCGAGTGGAGGTCGGACACAGAGTCTTTGAAATGCTACAAACTCCATGGAATTTTCTCTGCTCCATCAATTGCAATTGTGCACTTTTTATTATAAAAACTCAACTGGAGTTTTTTCCCTTTCAAACAATATAAGATAATAAGCACATTTTTTTCACATGGCAGAAGATTAAATTGACATTTTTCACAAAACAAAAAGTTCAAGGAACTCAAAATCCTAAATATTGTGAATTTGTACATATTGCACACAGTAACATACGCAAGGACAAAAACACCGAACCCACTCAAGACGAGACCACAGCTGTACACCTGTACAACCGCCTGACCAAACATGAAAAGAAGCCAAAGTAACATGGGATCCAAGCTTTAGAACCATCTTCCAGCAGCAATGAAGTGGGCAGACGACCAACCGGAAAAAGCGGCTCGCCAGCTGGTTAAAAGATCATTCATTCTACTCCTATAATGAGTTTTTTTGTTCTTGATATTTACTTTACTTGCCTTGCCTATATACGTGAAACTTACCTACATGTTAATTTTGATGCAAAACTGTTCTTGAAGAACATGTTAATAAGGAATATTACATACATATAATGTGTAACAAATTATTATGTACCAAAATCATCTAGTAACAATACTATTATTTTCTAACTTTTTCTGAAAATGGTATACGTCATAATTTCTGTTAACGATCTTTTATAATTTTATAAAAGGACTTAATAATATACCCAAAAGCAGACGCAGGACCGCGATTATCATGTGAACGTACAATGGGTAGCTGTGAGAATTTCCTTCCACTGTAATCATAAAAAATTACCCCAATAGCAATAGAAATTTATTAAGTACATCATCCACAACGCAAACAAGAAGGCTAATTTTATTATGTCCACTTTCGATCATGAATCAGAGGAAAGAGTACCTGCATTACAAAGTAAATATGTATTATATCGCCAATAATACACAATACATGATTCAGGATACACGATTCTTTTATTATCAAGACAGTTTAAAGGGATAAATCATAAGCAAGAGCAAAAAATGATGTGATTTGTAAAAATTTTAAACTTTAGACCACTTCCAAAATCTATGGTTGAAGCAGAGAGGCTCAACTTGAATGCTTTATGCTAGGTCTGTAAGAGTAATGTGTGGTCTTTGTCTCATAAAATACAACCGTGTACACACTTTGTTTTACTTAAAGTTTACAATAAGTATCTCACTTTCCATTGATTGCTGGCTGGTTATTACGTTATAAATATGAAGAGGGAACCTTTCCAAACCGACACCAGGACACCAATGTGCCTGCCCAGCCAGCAACCTGCTATGTAAGTTATTACTTGTGCTTAACAATCTAATGCTCGGAATTTGTTAACACTGAATTGCCTAAGAATGTATTGTATCTATATAGACCATTCATTTTGTACTATTGGTATAGATTTTTACGAACACAAGGTCGACCAGACTATTGCTATATGTACCTCTGCTGCGAATGCTAGGACCAGCGCCTCCTCTGCCACGATTGACCCAGCCTCCTCGGTTCATGCCCTGCCCTTGTCTCTGTTTGTTGCTGCTGTGGATGGCTCTGCAAAATAACAACAGGTCAGACATTGTAGTTGCTACTTCTAAAACTTTCATATCCAAATGACTTCCGAGTTTGAGAGCAAAGTACTGAAGTAAGAGAGAAACCCCACACCAATTCTTCCACTTTTTATTGCTCTTTATGAAACAAAACAATTTTTTTTAATGACTGACTGGCATTAGTTCAAGCAAGGATGCAAAAAATACCCATTTTCTGGAATTTACCTACATGATACACATTAGTGCTCAACTCAGGCCAGTAAAGTTTCTTCAAAGAGAAGCTATTAAACTGAAAATACTGTATATGCACTTCATAAGTACACAAAAAAATTACCAGTACAATTTAGTAAAAGAATTTAATGGTCAGAAATGTCCATCGAAACAGATAATAATCATATGTTAACACATAACTGTTCAAAAATCATACAACTTCCAGACACCCACCGTAAAAGCCCATCTCTCCGATTGTCTTGATCTCTTTGTACTCTGTAGTCACCGTCTCGTTCCCTCTGGCCTCTGTACTCGTTGTCTCGCATGTTGTTTTGTCCATCCCTCTGACCTCTATATTCATTGTCTCGCATGTTGTGTTTTGTCCATCCCTCGGCCCTCGGAAATCCCTCCGCTGGTACGTTTCCTGATAATTTCTGTCACTTCTGTTTTGACGTCTGTCGAGCAAGCAAACAGAGAGCTTGAATAATTTGTATTACACCACAAAATCATAATTTGAGAACTAAAGGCTAAAGTATTCAGTGTGAATGATTTACAGCTTTGATAAGTGGTGCAGTTAATTTTGGATTAGGAGAACATTATGTTTCGCTCCACGTAAAATTGTGGACATTTAACCTCAGAAACCGGCGGACCCAAATACAGTGTGTCCACAAAGTTATGTTACACTTTTTAATTATTTATAGCTACTACTCTATTATTGATCGCAGATCCTATGAGACATATGTAAATGAAAACAGTTGTTACGAGGGCTGTTCAGAAAGTTGATTACGTTTTGCGCTGTGGCCGCCAGGGGCGGGACTAGCGCGGCCATCTTGGTGTCAGGACGTCCCACCACTCAGTGCTATCCAGCCGTGCTAGCGGGAAGTTCGTGTTGTAACGCGTCTAGTCACAGTGCCTGTTTGAAATGTCTGCCGCAATTGAAAATCCCGCCAACTGTGAGGTGCGCGCAGTAATTAGGTTTTTGACTGCCAAAAAACTGTAAGCCTATAGAAATCTATCGGCAGTTGTGTGATAGTTTATGGGAACAACATTATCACTGAAGGTGGAGTGCGACAATGGGTCATTAAAGTTTTAAAATGGCCCGAACAAATGTTTATGACGAAGAGCGAAGTGGAAGACCCAGTTCATAGTGACTGACGAACTTGTTGAGAAAGTTGACGCAAAGGTCCGAGAAAATCGACGGTTAACCATAACGGAACTCTCGCTTAGTTTCCCTCAAATTTCACGAACTTTGTTATACAAAAATCGTCACTGATAAGCTTGGCTTCCACAAGTTTTGTGCAAGATGGGTACCAAAAATCCTGACCGACGTCCACAAAAACCAGCGCATGGCTGCAAGCGTTAACAATTTTGGATGCTTACGACAAAGAGGGTGAATCACTACTCGATCGCATCGTAACTGGCGATGAAACATGGGTGAAACATGTTAACTGCGAGACCAAATTGCAGTCAATGGAGTGGGGACACACAAGTTCACCTCACAAACCAAGAAAATGTTTGCAAACGATGTCGGCAAGAAAGGTTATGGCAACGGTTTTTTTTGGGACAAGAAAGGTGTAATTCTTGTTGATTTCCTGGAACGAGGCACTACAATCAACTCAGAAAGGTATTGCCAAACGTTAAACAACCTCAGAAGAGCGATCCAAAACAAGCGTAGAGGAAAGTTGAGCTCGAAAATTCTGTTGATTTACGATAACGCTCGACCTCACACGGCAAATCACACACGTGAAGTTCTCGAATCATTCCAGTTGGGAGTTGTTTCCTCATCCACCATACAGCCCGGATCTTGCACCAAGTGACTACCACTTGTTCCCAACAATGAAGAAGTGGCTGGCAACGCAGCGCTTTTGACGACGACACAGAGCTGCAGCAAAGAAGTGACAAACTGGTTGAAGACACAGGCGGCAGAATTTTATGAGGAAGGCATTGTCAAGCTCATCCATCGATATGATAAGTGCCTAAATTTGAATGCCGACTATGTTGAAAAGTAGTATTTAAGTGTGGCTTTTCATATGTATATGATAAAAATTGTTTCCTATACTTTGTTAATTTTTAATTCCAAAACGTAATCTACTTTCCGAATAGCCCTCGTAATAAAGTTTTGTATTCATCAGTTGAATCACCCATTATTATCATGTAGTTATGCGTGGCTAACGTTTTTACAAAAACAGTCATAATGGCAACTTTGAAATGAAACATTCAAAACAGTTTTTATAAAGAAGTTTAAAAACATCTGTATGGAAACATGGGTTATATGTTAAATGTTTCCAGTCTATATATAGCTCAAATATTAAAAAAGGAAAACAAAATTTAAGGCTACAAACCTTAACTATTGCATGCTCTAAAAGCATAATGACAAAATAAAAGAAGCTTGACTCTACTGTTGTTTGTATGTATAAAAAGTGACTGGATCACAATTACATAAATGGTATTACTTTTAGCGATCAGGCTACTATTGACTTATCTGGAAATAAGAATCGTCATAATATTCATATATTTAACACTTAAAGCAATGAATCATTTGACAAATTACATATAACCTTGTGACGTGTTAATTTTTTCACCCCATTGACTCCTTTATTTGTCATTACGAGTACTTGATATTGCTTTAACTTTAACTACGAATGAAAAAACCTCTGACTACAAACATTTTTACACTCACACTGAATTCTTACAAAAGTTTTAATCTTCATTAATTTCATAAAAATTACCAATAGTTAAGAAATTAATAATAACTTATATACTATACTAATAATAACTAACTTATTTCAATTAATATGAAATAAAATTACAAAGATTTAAAATTTTATTTACAAGGATTCCGAACAAACTAAAAATAAAATATAAATTTTGAATCATTTCTCTTTTCTGTAATTGGTATAGGATATTGCTTGGCTAAAAAATCGTCATCTCTCACCCTTCTCGAGGTGCTGGCGGCTGGCTGAATGGGTTTCTTGTCCTTGTGTGGTGACACCTGCACTGCCTGGTCTATGGTGGGGGACTTACGGGACAAGGACGGCGTCGAAGACCGGGAGCCTCCCAGTAGCTCTAGAACAGACACTATCACTGGAAACTCTAGTGACTTCCATCCTTGACCTATGCTACACCCAATACCACATTTACTTCTTTCTTTTGTAAGGATTTGCATTTTATGCCTATGTTTATACTTTACTTCAGCCTAGGCTCAGAAAAATATTTGTTTTGTGTGTTTTTTTGTTGTAAGAAAAATGCATCACATAAAGAAAGAAAATTTGCCATGAATGTAAATAATCAAAACAACAATGAAAATTTGTGTGATAGTTTTTGTAACCTATCTGTGCCTTGAACACTATGGTCTTCTGTTCATATATTATTTCTGTATAGATCTTATTATGCAAGAAAATATTTTATTTCACTGTAAAAAGTTTATGCTTACATTTTAAATAACATTTTTTTGACAAATCTATTTATAATAAAACAAGGAGGAAACCTAGGCCATGATTTTTAACATAATTTCTTTGAAACCTATAATTACATAACTGGAAACATACCATAGATCATACAGAGGACGTTTGAATGATTTATGACAATGTGTAAAGCGAATAATACTGAACAATAATTTTATTTGTAAATAGATAACATTTTACCTTTAATCAATTACTATTTACGATTTTAATGTATTAATGGAATGCCTCTTTCCTTTAAGCCAGATTAAAAGTCAGAATTTCCTTTTTTACTGCTCTTATTATAGATTTCACTCCTGATTCATTTCATATAAGGGAACACCTTCAGATGTACATAATATATATATAAATTATCAATATTTCTTGCTTTGATAAAATAATTACTTTTTTACATCAACTTTAGGATGATGTTTTTGAAATAACGTTAAAAACACTTACTGCTAAAATACTAAAAACCAATATTCATACAAGAAAGGATGCTAATACAAAAATACAATACAACAAAATACATAAACAGCTTAGTTATACTTAAAAATATAACTAAGTTTGACTACAAATTAAAATGCAAAATTTAATAAATGTTCACCAGGAAAACAGTCCCAAGAGAAAAAGTGCATAAAATTATGCAGTAGGCATATACAATTTTAACCTCGACCAATTGAGTACAATACTGCAACAAAATTAAAATCCATTAATTCTAATAAAAATGGCAGAAGTTTTTTTTTACATTTAAACGAGCTATGTACATAGGTTTCTGTAAAAATTGAAGTTTTAAAATGAATTAAGGTAGCAAAAAGCGTAAAGTTTTCTCTCAGACAGATTTTTATTCTGAAAGCACATACAAAGTTCTTTTTATGAGCACAGAACTTATGGGCAGCAAACAGGTGGTCAATTTTGTCGCCCAAAAATATCTCATAAAGTCAAAGATTTAGATGCCACACACAATAAAATAATAATATATACTCTAAGACTCAAATGTACAGTTTAGTCTGAAGCCTTAGCTCAGTATAGTTTGCATTACAACGTTATAATTGTTACAAAACCATTCAAAAGCCCTCTGTGATGTTGAATAACTGACGAGAATAGTTCTTCAGTGACAATCTATATCAAGTTGGCTTCTCAAGGTTTATTTATTGATTTATCACGGATATTTTTTTAAAAAGTGAAGAAAAATTATATTTTACTATTTTTAAACACATACTACTGATAGGACCCAGTAATTTAACATTGCATAATCCCTGAAAATATTTTTGGACATCTCATGATCAAGAAAGAAGGATTTTTAACAAAAATATTTTTTCTAGCTCTACCCTTGACGACCAAATAAACATTCTTCATATAGTAGAGTGTAAAAAACTATTTGGTACAGCTACTATTAAATTAATTTATTACGTTAATACAGGATCTTGATTAACTTCATAGAATAAAAAATATGTTTGAATACCAAACTCAAAATAATAAATTGCTGAAATTTGTATTCAACAATTATTTTTGTCATTTAAAAAATTAAAGAAACCAACAAGTTAAATTCATTTTTGGTGAAATAATTATTTAAAGAAAAGAAAATAAGAATTATTTTAATGCATAGACTGAAGACTTTGGATATTAAACATTTCCTCATTACTTTCTCAAAGAAATAAAACTGACAGCAAAAAACAAATAAGCTATATGGGTATCTAACAATGAAAAATGTTTAAATAAATTTATACTCCAACTAATAAAACAGTAGTGATTAAAAAAGTTAAGTATGCTTAGTTCACTTTATTACATATGGAATATTTTTGTTTATGACAGATTATTATAATGATTATTATTATTATCAATAGTAGCCTTTATCATGAGTAGCAGTTTTCAAATAATGTTTTTCTTTAACTGACTGATAGAACAAAATATAGTCCTCTATTACATGTACGTCTAGCTATTTAAAATTTGATTAATTAGATCTTTTAATGATTTAAAATATTTATATTAAACAATGTATTGGCTGTATTATTGTTTACAGAACTTTACTGAAATCAAGGACATTTATCACAAAAAACTGGAATACATTAATATACAAGTATTCAATTTTATATTACAGTGCGATTTAGTAAAAAGATTATTAACAGCGAGATTGCTAATGTGACAAAAAGCAACCTTTCTAAACATTATTACTGTGCTGTAATTGAGTAAGAAACCTTTTTAGGAGAGAACAAGCCATGCATTTTTTTTTATGCTCATGGAACAAATATGGTATGTTACGGAATAAAAACAATACGAGGTAAGAAACATTAGGAACAGTAGTCTGTCCTCTAGAAAAAACTACCACATTAAGCTTTTGTGGTCTTCACACAAGACTTTGTTACGCCTAATGAGATTTCATCTTGTAACAACAGTGTAACTAATCATGCAATAATAATCTTCCAGTGCAAGCAGAAGCGAAGCAGAAGCCATGCAGGTGGGCGAGGGCGACCAGCAACCATGCTCATACCGTAATATTCGGCACCTACCAGTGGTGGGCTCTTTGACAATGGGGATGACAGGAGGAGCGTGGACCTGGACTGGGACAGGAACTGTATGTCCTGGCACAGTCTCCTGAGGGTTAACGTTGACCAACTCACTCGACATTGCCTGCTTGCTCAACGACCGTCCCATGCCCGGCGCCATGTAGTTGGGATACTGCGGCGGGGCCATCGGTGCCGACATCACAGGGTGGTGCGAGTAGCTGTGCCCTGGGTAGTTGCTCGGCATGCTTGGAGCCATACCAGATACCTGGGCACATACCACTCTCTCAAAACATGTATTTTAAGTAGCACATTCAGATTTATAAAAAAAAATAGCCATATACAACATATTATAAACATTTATTCCTTACATAATTTATTCAACACAAATGGGAAAAATCTGTCAAATATATAGTGGTGACTATCAAAGGGCAACTCCATTCTTACCAAAGATTGTTCTCTCTTGAGGCTAATGACTCAATCAAACACCATTTCATTTATAAATAAACATCAGACACTTTATCTATCCTGATAAGATGGTTTGTAAAAGGACTAAAATTTCTTGATCACTAAGTTACATATTTTTTAAGGCACAAATTTAATAATTTATCACACCACCAGTTGGATGATAGTAAAATAAATTAAAATGCATTAACAACATAACATTTCTACAGAGATATCTTGTAGAGCCCATGCATTTATAACAACTGCAAGCAACGTTAAAAATAAAAATGTAATCTAGTCAATTAGCTATATCAAGGAGTTATATAAATATATTCACAAAAATGTTAACCATTTGATGAATAACATCTCCACTAAGATTTACTTCCAAATTTTTGTTTAAGAAATTTTAGTTGCATGAAACTGACTAAAAGAATGTATTGTAACTTTGATTAGTTTCTAAAAATTTAGTTTATTTTATCAAAATACAAATCTCATATATGAACTTTGTTGACAACAAATACAAACAAGACAAAAGAAATTTCTTTATTTACATAATCTTTATGAATAGTAATAAAGTCACTAACTATGAAATATCATCTACAAGAAATAACCTGGAGTTACTAAATTTTTTAAGTTTATCATAAAAAATTTGCCCTAAATCTATAATATAATAAGTTTTATTCGAATATCAATTTCTATTCACATGAAATTCATCTAACAATAGAACCTTAGGCTATGTGATTATACAATAAAAATTTACTCTCAGCTCATGGAGAATAAGATTCTTACATGACTTATATTAGTTCTGAAAGGAAATATGTTCAAACTTTTGTACAGTGAGTTTAAACTTAACAAACTTTTACAGTGAAGGCACTCACAATTGCAGGATCATTGGGTAACTGCTGAGTATTGACAATGCTGATGTCCTTAATGTCAGAACCGCGGAATAAGATGTATTCGTAGACCTGGCTTTGAGCCGGGACTGGATACTGGGTCTGGCGGTCCTCAGTTCCAAATGAGCGCACTGTAAAAAAATATCAACATTATCCATGACACATTGGTCGCATAAACCAGTGTAGACAATAGAATTATATGAATCATGAATGTATGAGTAAATCAGTACCGTAGTTCAATTAGTTTAATGCTTGATGGTCAAGATATGCAATTTTGTCCTACTTTTAAGACACTTCAGATCATACATTTAAAGTATTCTAAGTATTTAAAGGGACATTCTTTGTTATGGTGAAATAATGGGATTTAGGACATGCAATCGTTATCATTACAAAAAGTTTACATTTTGTAACATACAGGGTGGGCAGCCCACCAGTCTGCCTTGTGTAGCAGCCATAAATTCCTTTATTTGCCACAAGTTCTCAGTGAATTAATTTTAAAACATTTTCAATAAACTGCTGCCAAGACTCAGACAGTTCTTATTTTGTCCAACAAGATACTATACAGTAAATCTTAATATGTTTTAAAAAAAAACCAGTGTTAGGCCTAATTATTAAAGAACAAATATTTAATCATCCTTAAAGACTATACATGATTTTCTATTTGTATATTCTTATTTGATATGATTATCTCTATAGTGTAAAATATACTTTTAAATAGTCCTAACAAATTCTTATAAACAAGTTCAAACTAGGTCTACATAACTAATTCTATGTAAGTTTCCTCTTACTACTGATAACAATCCATATAACACAGTAACTAGTCTGTACAAAGTAAATGTTCTTGTTTATATTTATTCACTGCTACCACTGCGAGAGATCTCTGTAAAATACGTGTTAAATTATTACCAACAGAATACAGAGCAAAGCTTATATTTATTACAATTTTAAAATAAAATAGCAAAATTGGTATTTTGGCTTTTTACCTATGAATTCCCAAATTCTACTTAATATCCAAGTAACACAATAGCATTTGGGATATTCTTTAATGTTTGCATAAAATGTTCTATCCTTGTGAACAGTCAAAATAATGTATGTGTTGTAAATTTATTTGTTTATTTTTTAATCAATCATTAAAATTTGTTTGAGCAAAACAGAATTTTTGTTTTGTGACAAAAATAATAATATCCCAGCTTAGAGTAGTCTGAAGACAAATGGATTTATGTCACAGGTGGCTTTCATCTTTATATATTTAACTGGAGACACATTATTAGTTTAGAAGGTTGGTTTTTGCAACACTGATGGTATGACAATAATGATGATACACTCATAAACATATTCCAACATTTAAAAACTCCATAATCTTGAAATCTCATGAGACAAAAATTGTTATAGTCTGTTCTAAAATTAATAATATATAATAAGCCTACACTTAAACACATGGTCTTAGTTTAGCTGCAACCAAAAGATTCAAGGTTAGTACTTATATTTAAAAAATTTAATAGTATTAACAAAATTACACATAAAACATTAATTGGTCGAGGGCGATAATTTAACACCTAACTTATTATGGAATACAGGATGTACATAATGTACATAGTAATGGGAACTCACACCAAACTGGCGTGTACACCAGTAGTAAAATATTCTTTTAAATGAGAACCCACATTCATTACATTTTGAAATTTTGTAAGTTTGTAGTAAGTTATAATGTAAGAAAGATATATTATTCAAATAAATTGAAGGGGACATACTGGGTTTTTCAAAAACTGTTTTTGGGAGTATAGAAAATATCTCAAAACGTACAAACCTAGTCATGTGATACATTAATTAAAGAAAATTTCAAATGGATAGAATGCCATGAATTTCAGTATTTTATCTTTTTTAGTGCTTAGTTACTTTCTTTAGAAAATACTAAGACACAAGAAAAAAGAACATTTTTTAAGATATTTTAAAAAGCTGTAAAATTTTAATTCCACACAAAATTGGTCTTAATGCTCTTAACAATAGTGTATGATACATTTGATCATTAATATTAACTGCTAATATAACTGCAGTCCGAAAGATAGATGCATTAAATTTATCTGTAGATGGATTACAAATTTCCAAATGCAACCAAATTTGGTGTAGAGATTAGTAAAGGTTACATGAAATAACCATCTCAGAGACAATACTATTAAAATTATAATTTCATTGTTTGTGAGACCAATTTAGTTATTGGGTATCAGAGGTTAGTCAATTTCAATGTGGTTGATAGATTGTTTTTCATTATAAATTGAATCCTCCCTTCATTAATTTAAAATATAAAAAATATTTATACACAAAGGAAAAAAGTACATTTTAAAACTTTCTATGATTTAAAATGTTTCAACTTGTACGATAACTAAAAGCCAATTCTGTGTATTATTTGTTTTTTCCCTCAACAAACTTCTTAAATAATTTGCAATGTAACAATTTTTTTTATTCTAAACCTTTTCTTTCTTTTTTTAAAAAAATATATATACTGCACAAAATTTCATAATACTGCAATAAGGTATTTAATTTCTTTCCTAATATTGTTAAATCTAAAAAGATTTTTAATTACTTTAAAATGCCTTTTTTTGAAAGAAAAGATTCTTTTGCTCAAGTAGATTTATTGCATCTTAATGAAACTACTGTCATGACCAGTAAAAATTTTGATAATATTTTTATAATAGGTCTAGTAATTAATTGTCAAAATATTCCAATTTATGTCACATTTGACTTGATATAGGCTATAACAGATACTTATTGAAATAGGCTGACTGAGAAAAGTATAAAAAAAAATAGGTAAATGCGTAAGAAAAAGTGAAGGATTAAGAAATGTAATGCCTGTAAACACAAACACTATTGTATGCATTTCATAAAATGTTCATTTTGTTTTTAAATGGTAAACTTTATTCACTGTGTCCTTACCTCAGCCATTCTTGAACACTGGCATTATACTTGAAGAACGGCCAGCCTTCTAGCCTGGCCTGAGCACAGGCTCCAATGTGATAATCTTTACACTCTTTTTTATATATTAAACAACATAAATAAATAATACAGTAATACGTTTCAGATCAAAACTAAAAACTATTTTTTCACATTGAGAGGCATAAGTTATTTGGACAAGTCTGTGGCAGATTGGAAAAATAGGCTACAACATATTTAATATTAAAAAAAATCATTATATATATATATAGCATAGGCCTATACATTAGCCACTAAGCTGTATTATAGTCAAAGTCGTATCATTACAAAATTCTGGTGGTAACTTCATGGTAATAGGACAATATTCCTCTCTGTCAAGATTAAAAGGGGATCCATTTAAATTAAATTTATTGGTCTGTAAGAGAAATATTCTATCCATTTATTTCATACTAGCTGTTACCCGCGGCTTCGCACACAATTTTTAGAACCGAAGTCCTTATAAAAAGCAATTATGATGTAATATGATGGGAGTCCTACAAACATTTTAAAACATAAGTAGGCATACAACAGGTAGATATTATTTAAGTTCGTGGTAAATAGTATCAGAGTTTAACTTAATTATTATATCATGTTTAGCACGTGTAGGAGCATTTCTGGTTCTAATTAATTATATACATAACGTCACAGCTGAATCTGCCTTGTAATCCCGATCAAGGAAACACAAATCTCGGATCACACAGGTCTCGGAAACTTACTTTGGTCAAAAAGTGTATATTTCCAGCCCTTGTCATATATTTCAAGTCTAAGATATTTCCAGTACCATAGTAGAGTTTGCCTTGTTCTGACGAAGAAAAAAATATATATACTTACATAGGACCGAGATGCCTACTTCGGTTAAAAAGTGCCTACTTAAGACCGTTTAAATTCACTTACCTAATATGTCACAGGTTAGCTTGCCATATTGCCTCGATTAAAAAACTATATACGTTCGATTATATGGTTCTCAGAAATCTATTTTGGTCAAAATCGTGTTGGCATAGTTGAGTTTGCTAGGACTGAAAAGCCTATTACGACCTAGGGGGAAGTCCTACCTACTTCTTATGTACTTCCGGTATAAGGGGGAAATCCTTATTAAGGTTATGCAACATTCCAAAATAATCGTTATTAAAGTTTTGCGTTACACTTGTTTTTTGGACTGTAGCCAGGAAAAGAATTAAACATTAAGGTATGTTAGTATTCATTTGTCTGTTTTTTTTCCGTAAGCCATTGTTAAAATGTAATATCATAATGTCAAGGAAGCCCACCAGTTTAAAGTAACTTATGTGAAAACATTCATAACTTTGTTCATTAAGGTTAGTTTTATAATAGCATTTAATGCATTAGATGATTTTAATTCGTCAATGGCGCAATCTGGAGTAAAATTTATATATTCATGTTTTATTTACTATCTGCATTACACTACCGAAAAGCCCTTGTGCATGGCAGTAGGCCGCCCCAAGGGGGGGGGGGGGAAAGCACTGTTTACTTATTAATGATAAAATTCAAATGTAAACAGATGTTTCAGAAAGTTTGTCGAACTATAGCTGTCAAAATACGTTTTGTTCTTATCATACCATTAGAATAAAAACAAACTAATTTTTCAACTTGAATTCGACTTTATTTGGTGAAATGAATGTGTTATGGGTGGTAAAAAGCACTCTAAATTTTAATTCAGAGCAAAATCTATACCTGTTGCAAATTTCAGCACAATCCGTAGAGCAGTTTCAACGTGATTCGAGGACAAACCTCGAAACATCCAAACTTTCGCATTTATAATATTAGTGGGATTGTCAAATTGGCTCACATTGATATAAATCCGTAAGTTCTTTCTTTTGAAACTAGATGTTTGAAAAGCCCTAAACTAAAAAAAACCACTCCTTCAAAATACCAAGTAAAATTAAAGGATTAAGCATGGCGCCCACTGCGACCCGCTCGGCCCGGTGAAGTCAAAATTCACGCAATCAAAAGACACCTGTCCACTGCTATCAGCTCGTCCTTTTTGTGAAGTCGAAATACACGCAATCAAATGAACACCCGCCAACTGCGACCGGTCGAGCCCAGCCCACCCCAGTCTTTTATACTCTGTCAAAATACATACGATCAAATGGACACGCACCCACTGTGAGCAGCCTGGCCCAAGCGGACTCGGCCCACTCAGCACCGGCACAGTCGCCTCAAGGGCCTGTCGCAGTGGGCGCCGTGCTTAACTTTTTGTAAGGATAGTATTTACTATGACCTCTTTCAGCACAAAAATTATCATATTTGGAGCTCTTCATCCAATCTGATAATAAAAAACAAGTAAGCCAGGGCTTGTTCTGATCTGACAGTCTATTTAATTTTGGTACGTTGGCATTACACGGAGTAAATGTCCCTATCTACTACTTGTTATTAAGCAATATAAGTAGGAAAATATATATACAGGGTGTATATTATGTCTGGAAACACCCAAATATAATCCTTTAATAATTTTAAATATAAATTTGAAACCTCTTACAATCGTGATAGAGATTGGGCATCTACTTTTTGGAACAATGTTTTGTTATGTCACACCAACGGGGGACGTCCTGCGAGGGTATCGTGAATATTCTTAATGGAAGCCTATACCTTTGTGATACATAATTTTAAAGGTAATAGCTTACTGAATTGAATGCCACAAACCGCATCTCAAGGGAATTATTCTATCAGAAAATAGAGCATTTTTAGTATTGAAAATTTACTGATGTTCAACAATGTAATTTTAACATGGTTCTTGCCACAAAATGTGTTACACTAATTTTTTAGCATTTTTTTAAATGTTCAATTAAATATAAAACAAAAAATTTCATTTTAAGCTCGGTTCTATTAGCACAAATTTGCCAGTTTTTTATTACAGTACAATTATGGAAATAACTTATGTTATTGATTTCTTATTTACAAATAAAAAATAATGTATGCTGTTAGAAATGTCTTACAACAAACGTTTTACCTGCATTTGGTGTCAAAGCAATTGTTCGAACTGTGTTCCTTCTACGGTTTGACAATGAGCCAATCTTTGTGTAAAATGATTCGACAGAGTTGCCTAACATTTCTTCAGTTATCAAAGCAATCTCCTCTATAATCCTGTTTCTTAGGTCTTCCAAATTATGAGGCTTTCTTCTATAAACATTGGATTTTAAATGACCCCATAGAAAATAATCGATTGGTGACAAATCCGGAGATCTTGGAGGCCATTCGATTTCTCCTCTTCGGCCAATCCATTTATGAGGAAACCTTAAATCCAAATACTCTCTTACCTGTCTCCCATAATGGGGTGGAGCACCATCCTGCTGAAACCATACATTATCAAAGTATTCTCCTGATGCAATTTGAATAGCTGGGGATTATTTCATTTTGGAGCATATTGTAGTAAAGTTCGGCATTTAAATTTCCATTGATGAAAAAGGGTCCAACAATTTTGTTACCTAAAATTCCACCACCATACGTTCAGTTTTTGTGGTTGCTGTGAATGGGACTCAGTAATCCAATGTGGGTTTTCCCTAGCCCAGTAACGGCAATTGTGCCTGTTAACATTGCCATTTAGGAAAAAAGTTGCCTCATCAGGAATATAGTATGTTGGTCAGAAAATCTCTATTGTCATCTCATTTGCGCATCACAAGTTCACAAAACTCAACTCTTCTGTCGTAATCATCCTCACTTAACTGTTGGACTAAATGAACTTTAAATGGTTTGTATTTATTAATTTTAAAAATCTTACTCACAGACATAGGGTGCATATCATGTTGCTGTGCAGCTTTTCTGAGCGATGTATGTGGGTCTTCAATAAATGTTTGCAAAACATCTAGTGCATGTTCTTCATCTGTTGCAGATTGTATCCTACCCGACTTTTGGCCGATTACGTACACTCCCTGTCATTTCAAAACGCTCAATAGTTTTTGATATTGTTGAAACACTTATGGGATTCCTTTCTGGGAAAGTGTCATTAAACAAATTACAAAACTTCCCGATTTAAGATCTTTGACGATGGCCATACCCTCGCATCATCAACAGAGTAATTCGTTCTCTTTCAGACAATTCCATTAAAATGCCAAATAAAAACTGAACTACTGTAATTAGATAACTTGTTGACAGCAATGCTTCAGAGACACTGATTAACTCGACAGGAATGATATGACCTTTGTCCATTTGTAATTCCCAAGCTTAGACCTGTCTAGTGAAAGCTCCATGCTCAACAAACTGAAACCTGTAGACCAGCATGATTAATAACACAATAATGTTTCTCATAGGCTAGTGACCTTTGTCTCTTTAAACCTTCTGCTGACTGGAAAACACCAATTACAGATTCATAAAGTAATCAGAGAAAGTGACTCATAAGTTTTATTCATTGTAATAAAAACTGGTAAATTTGTACTAATGAAACCAGCTTAAAAATAATTGTTTATTTTATTTTAATTGAACATTTAAAAAATGCTAAAAAATTAGTGTAACACATTTTGTGGCAAGAACCATGTTAAAAAATTACATTGTTGAAACATCAGTAAATTTTCTATACTAAAAATGCTCTATTTTCTGATAGAATAATTCCTTTGAGATGCGGTTTGTGGCATTCAATTCAGTAAGCTATTACCTTTAAAATTATGTATCACAAGGTATAGGCTTCCATTAAGAATATTCACGATACCCTCGGCAGGACGTCCCCCCGTTGGTGTGACATAACAAAACATTGTTCCAAAAAGTAGATATGCCCAATCTCTATCACGATTTGTAAGAGGTTTCAAATTTATATTTAAATTATTAAAGGATATATTTGGGTGTTTCCAGACATAATATACACCCTGTATATACGTATGTATTTTAAGTAGAAAAAGGTAAAGTTAACCCTCACAAAATCTGAGCTTGAATGTAGGGTACTATCTGGAGGGATGGTTATATGTTTTTGTCAGTATATATAGCCAATGAAGCCCGCTCACAATGATGACAGAGGCATTTCCGATCAATACTTTTCCAGCATCAGATCACGTAAGACAATCTGTCACGTAAAATGCCCAGTGCGGACCCCGCACTTCTGTCAAAAATGAAAAACATTCCTTAAAATAGTACCCATTATTAAAGCTCAGATTACATGAGTGTTCATATAGGTTAACATTACTACTACAGTAACATATTTATGATAGCCTAATATAAACAAACTTGTATCGCGTTGTGACAAGTAGTTGATAGAGGCAGAGTGGTCTCTGTATAACACCAAAGTACCTAATTTCCAATTAATGCAAAAGTTAATAGAGGAAACATTATCTGCTACTCATTCAAATATTACTTAACACAATACGTTTTTACTTAAATGTATTTATTCTTACTTCAAATACCTCGGAGCAATAGTTAATTCAAAGAGTAATGAACTAATAGAAATACAAAATAGAATAAATTTGGCAAATAGAAGCATGTACGCATTAAATAATATTTTAAAATCAAAATTACTGTCTTACAAAACAAAATTAAGAATATATAAGACTGTTATAAGACCAGTTCTTCTCTATGGAGCAGAGACATGGATTATAGATAAACAGGCAGAAAAGAGATTGGTTACATTCGAGAATAAAATTTTGAGGAAAATTTTCGGACCTATTAGAGATGGAGATGGATGGAGAATCAGGCACAACCAAGAAATCAGAGAGATGTTTCAATCTCCAGACGTTGTAGGAGAAGCAAAGAGCAAGAGACTTCGGTGGGCAGGCCATGTGATGAGGAGGGAGGATGATAAATTGATTAAAGAGGTTTGGAAACACAATCCAGTTGGAAGAAGACCTCGAGGTAGACCCAAAAATCGCTGGAAGGACCAGGTGGAGAAGGACTTGCGGAAATTGAGAGCGGGTCAGGGGGATTGTGAAGACAGGGAGAGATGGAGGCAGCTGGTTGGCGAGGCCAAATACCACCTAGGGCCATGGCCATGGGAGTAAGAGTATGGTGTTTTCGGGGTGCGCAAAAGGCCCTTGAGGCTTAAGTGCATGGCAGTAGGCCGCCCCAAGGAAGAAGAAAAAAAAAAAAAAAAAAAAAAAAAGTAAAATAAAGTGTCTTATAAAAATATTCTTACTAATCAAATTAAGCTCAAGCATGAGTTTAAAACTTGATAATTTAAAAACAATTTTTACTTAGCTAAAGCGCAATCGAGGTTAGAACCATACAATCACTGAGAAATGAAATGGAGAAAAATTGATCTAACCATGAGGTGGAAAAACGAACAAATCAGCTCAATATGGTGAGAAATTTAATCTTGTTCAAATGTACCATTTATTATCTACTGTACCTGAGGCTGTGTTAGAAACATGACTGTCCTATTTTTAAATTATAGTGTATAACCTCGTGTCATCGCGACCAGAAGAGGACAACTTTCTAGAGGACTAATTATCTCCCGTGGATCTGCCACTAGATCTCCCCCTAACCAGCTTTGATGAGGAAAAGATAAACTAATAATAAATAAAATAAATAAATAAATATATGTTTATTGCCATCTTACAAAAATGCATCAGCAAAGTCAAATATACACCTAAGTGGTATAGTCTGGAGGCAATATTATTAATCTAACATTTAAACATATTTAACAAAAGTTGCCAAGAATTTCTTTTTGGGGGAATTATTTTAACTTCTGTACTTTCTAATATAGCTCTGTTCATGGCTTTATAAAATTCATCCATGGCCTCATCTACACCCTCAGCCACGTAAACATCGTTCCAATTTTCAACAAGCAACTTATCTTTTACTTTCTCAAAATGTATCTTTCTTAATTCAAGTAGTTCATTTTTTGGTAACGTCGGTTTTTCATCTAAGACAATTAGAGCTGTTAAACTGTGATCTGTAATATTAATATGAAAAATTCCGGTCTTAAATATTTTCAAATTTTTATGTCTTATAAAAATGTGGTCTAGACAAGAAGAAGAGATATGTGTTATTCTAGTGTATTCATTTATAAGTGAACTGAAACCATTATAAATAAATAAATAAATGTTTATTGCCATCTTACAAAAATGCATCAGCAAAGTCAAATATACACCTAAGTGGTGTAGTCTGGAGGTAATATTATTAATCTAACATTTAAACATATTTAACAAAAGTTGCCAAGAATTTCTCTCTTCCACCTATCTTCATACCTACATAATAAATAATACAATTTCATAAATGATACAACGGAATAAACTTAGGTACTAAACAACATCCTGATCAATCCCTATTACAAGCTATTTAAAATGGACTGTAAAATTGTAAATAAAACTATAACCTATAATATTAGCACCTATCTAGGAAGTTAAAAACATTAAAATATTATACAATCAAAACATTAAAATATTATACAATTAAAAACATTTCAATGTTATACAAAACACTGTTTTTTTACAAAACATGAAACAAAGTATAGTAAATAAGAAGAAAGAAATAAGAATAAACAGGAAGAAATGGAAAACTAGAAATTCACTTCATGAATACTAAAAAACTCAGTCAGATCATAAAAAGGATTCCTCAGTAACCAAGTATACAATTTAGCTTTGAAAATGTTTGTTGGATACTTATCAACTACATTTCTTAATTTGTTATAAATCTTTTGAGAAGTTAGATTTAGATATGGTTCCTAAAGTTCCATAACTATAACACTTAATCCTAGATGATCTACATGCACTTCTACCCGGCGTACTGTAAACGATAGCCGCACAACGACTCCGACAATACCTCCGCTCGCTGGTATATTTACAAGCTTATTGGAAAAAATTGTTGCTCAATAACCAATTGACAATTCTTATATTTTTTTTAGCAATAATATTAAGAATATAGTATATATTTTTTGTAGTAAAAGCAAAATACAATATGTATTTTAATTTGTTAGTACGAAATTGTTTAAAAACTTGTGTTTCATTAAAAATTGTCCAAATGTTCAATTTTTTTTAGCTATACACCATACGTTGCAAAACCAACACTTAACCTAAATGGAAGGCCATCAAATTATACACAAAATTCCTGCATTATATTAAATTTTTCCACAATAAACTAATGTTAAAAGTAGATCGTCAAATTGTTAAGCACTTTGCAGCAGCAATACTGGAAACAATGTTAAAACAAACAAAATGCTCGTTGATATGAGAACATCAAAAAATAAATACTGTCATTAATAATAATATTTACATTAACAAATGTAAATTGAAAACCATTTCATAATTTGTTTTTACATCAAAACACAACTAATTTCAGAACGAAGTAAACAGTGTTACTAGCCATGCGTAACTAACTATCATTCCGATGACCGATGAGGAAAAAACAAAAAGAGGACATTAATCGTTACACCGAATGCAGCTATATGATTACTCGAATGTAAGTCCCCTGCATAGTGACAACGAAAATTGCGCCTTTCCCCCACAAAATGCCAATACTCACACTCCACTAACTGACCTTCGAGCTCTACAGTGACTGAATGAAACTTGGGAGTCTATTCTGCCCCACCCTGAATATGATCTTAATATCATTGAAAAACAATATTTGCATCTTTGTAAACTGATTTTTAAAATTCAATATACTTTTTGCGGTTACTTGTTCTTTCTCGCTTTCGTCACAACTTTGCGAGATCTTTTCTCAACAGCATTGCATTTTCTTTGTTCGTTTTGCAAAGTGCAACAAAGTGATCGCAAACCCCTAATCAATGGTTAATTCAATTGTGATGGGTTCTTGTTATACTGCAACCACTGTGTATATTAAATGGCTGCAGTACAAGAAGTACCTACCAAAACCTCTTAGTTACTTTTTAAAATGTTAGAGGATAAACGTGTCTTACAGCTTGTGACATGAATAACACATGCCATTGTGATTTCAGCTATAAATCAGATACCATACAAATGATGTTATTTTGAAATTATTTAGAACAATATTTTTATCCATTACATTAAAAAGAGCTAGCAAAAAGTAATTGTAAATAACAATTATAACCCAATGTTCTTAACTATTTTCAATAGTTTAGGCTATTTAATCGATAACATGGTACCCCAGTTTGATTGTGGTAGCGGCTGCTTACTGTAATGCAGTATACTGAATATCACCCAAATAAGGATCGTCGAGCCAATTAATGCTGGCAATTTACAAGGCCTGATATAATGGTGCAGCGGCACTCAAAGGGTTAAGTAAGAATTAGGTTAGTTTATTTGATTTTGTAGGTTTAAATAATTAGTATAGCTAATAATAAAATAGTTAAAATGATCCACTGTTAAAAAGGAATTGGCCGGGTAGGGTACGATAAGTGGACCCGGTTTTTTTATATCGAAATTGGCAAACGATATTACTTAATCATAACCACCGATATAATCAATCGATATTAATTAATTATTTTGAACAAATAACTTAAATAATTATTTTGAACAAATAACTTAAATAATCTATATCAACAGCTGTAAACACTTTCAAATAATACACGTAAGGTAATATTTCAATTTTACATATAAGTAACATTTGATTATTACAAATGGCAATGAATTTTAGAAAACTACACGACATTACTTTGAAAGATGATAAGACATGTTTTAAGTGGCTTCAACATGTTGGACTCGTACCGAAAAATCCATTATGTGAAATTTGTGGGAAAGAAACAACTGTAACTGTGAGAGGAGCAAATATTGTCGTCTTTAGTTTTCCTAATTTTGCTTATAATAATTACTGTAAATATTAAATCCATATTTTAATTTAAAACATATCATTGTTATTGAAGATTATAGATAATCTTATATCGATTAATAGTCTAGGATTTGAGATGCGAATATTAGGTATCGATGATTACATTCTTCGATATAAAAAAACCGGGTCCGCTTATCGTACCCTACCCAATTGGCCTACTGTCATAGAAAAAAGATAACGTATAATAGTTTATAGAGGTTCTCATACTCACAATTTCAAAATTATTCCAATGTTTTGATTAGTAACCCCAAAGCATATGTACTATGTAAAACAATAGTAGGACTTGAAACTAAGGTTGACCTATTTTAATAAACAACAAGTTTTATAAACTATAAGGCAAAGGAATTTTTATTATAAAGAAATAAATCCCTTCAATCCAATATTTTGATTTGACATCTAGGCTACCAAGCAATCAAGTGAATACAGAAGTCAGTTCCAAAAATAAATTAAGATTATCTTCAAATGGAGTTAAATACAATTTGTAGTAACATGTATAGACATACCTACACTTATTGTAACCATTCCTGAAAAATCATGTCCAATCAGGCATAAAAGGCAAATGGATCTTTTGTTCTACAAAATTTTAAGAAACCATTTATTAATTATAAACCATTCTTGAAACCAATATTTAAAGAAAATTAAAAGGCGCTAGAAGTAAGAAAGTACACATTACAGCAAATTAAAGTATGAATACAGTAACATATTCAAATAAAAAATCAATCTGGTGGGCTTACCATGGGATAGTGCGATTGTACATTCATTTGGGTCCACCGTAAATAGTTTGCCCTCATATCTGATATCGGCTTTCGATATAAGGCTGATTTTACTTCCAATTTCAGGCATCGAAGAAGCCATGGTCCTTGGTCACAATAGAGTTAGTAGATATTATGCCAAACGAACAGAATCACATCACACAATAAAATGACACGGACACAAGCGTAACCACCAACGCATCGACGGCAGAGAAGTGAAATGGCGGTGCACAAGAGCTGATCTATTAGGACGAGTACCAACATTCTAGAACTAATTAGCAAACGATCGGAAAACAGAGAAAACTACTATAACAAAGTAAAATAACTTCTAGAAATTGTACAGTAAATTTTGAAAAGGTCCCATAATTGTTTTATTACAAAAAATAATTACTCATACAATTATATTCATGTTTGTTATCCATTCTTATTTATTTGAAAGTGTTTGCAAATATATAAATAAGTGCAAATGCCATCGTTAATAAAACAAAAATTGTGTTTCTAAACCATATAAAAACTGTGGTTCATAATAATCACACACAGATTTTGTAAATGGAAAATCTAAAGTAAACAACATTTAGTCTCATCTTTGGTACAATATTTCCTCTTCAAATGAAACGTGTAGTAACCCAACGAGATTCATTACCATTAGGTTCAGCGGAGATGATACCTCGTATATATACCTTTTAACTACTACCGAGGTATATCGTACCTATTTATCACTCATTCTTTATTATTTAGTTTATATGGCTCTTAATTAAAGACTAAAATATATAGCTTAGGAAGGAAGAGAACATTTACTTTGAAAAGTGAATACCACTAATACGTCACGCCATATAATCAAATTATATTTATAGAATTAGAATATTATAATCAATTAAATTATAATTTAGATCTTTTATTTTCGAGCATTTAATCCTGTGAATAAATTGATGGAACATAATATAAATAATCAAATTGTACTCCAGAAATGTATTCAGAATTTAAAAATAATCTAAATATCTACCATCATACAAACGTTTATTTTTTCATCTATCAACTTAACTACCACAGTAAAAATATATATCATTACTAGTAACTTGAAATCTCCTTACATTATTATGTTAATACAATTTTTAATTGATATAATGTGTTGTCACATCTTTCAGTGGCCTTACAATATCCCAAAATGGAATATACCCACGATCTTTGATGAGGCTCCTCATCCTATCAATATCCATCATATACTGTACACTTTAAACCACACTTATCCAATTAATTATACTAATTCCAATTCTGCAGTACAAAAATCTTTATCCTAAGTATGTTTTAAATTTATTGTTTTCATTTGCTTGATAATAAACTCAACAACGTTTTAATAAGTTGTTACATTTGCATAAACGTCTAAATAAAGTTTTAACTTTTTCAAAGTAAGGTCATGAATATGCTAAACATACACAATTACTGTTTTACAACGACCCGACAAGGGCGAAATTGAACCCTTGGCCTTAGAATATTGGCAAAACGAATGCGTGCCGTGTGTGTTTCTATGTTATTTATTCAAGATAGTCTTTGTGTTTCGTGTTGTGTTTATTCCGATTTGTATGTCTACTGTAATGTGTTAAGTGCCTTCGTTTTTTTTACTTGTGACATGCTTTAATGAATACAGTTTTTTTTATCTTATGATAGCAGCATCTGAATAATGTAACATATCTGCAGTGGTGAAGAAACCAAATAAATAAAGAACCACTGTGACGGACTTTTAAATTGAATCCTTGATGGTACTTTATTCCAAATAAACTAATTAACTCCAAAACATTGTAATTCTATTTTTGAGAACATAATTTAAATTTTAAAATAATTTACTACAATTTATAAATTAAATATTAAATTTGAACAAACTGTCTACAGTTAAACTGATTTTTAATTATTATGTGCATGCCATAACTGGTCTTTCTTAATACCATCTGATATAACTGGAATTATTACAAAGTGTGTATAGCATTTATTGTTTTGTTTGTTTGTAATATCATAAAAACATTAGATTTTACATTTTATAATTTGCATAATTCTAATTAAGTAAAATAACATAAAATATTCAATTCGAAATTATTTTCAAATGCAGGCATATGGAATATGTACAAGGTTACATCATTATAAAATAATCCCAAGTTGTGCACAGATAAGGAAATCACTGTTTGTTGGACTAAAATGTTCAAAAATGATGTATAGAAGGTTCTCGACTCAACAAGTAACGTTTGCGAAGAGCCTGACGTACGAAAACATGAATACCGGAATAAAAATGATGGAATACGCAGTCAGAGGACCAGTGCCTATAAGAGCAACCGAGATAACAAACGAACTACAACAGGTGAGCTAGCTTTCTTCACACGATTGTATTTAAAGTTAATATTAAATACCTCGAGCGTTATTAATGTAAATGTTAGTTAATGGTTCGATTTTAAAATAAAACCATAATAAAATATCCAAAAGAACATTCGAATTTTGTCAGAATTATTTAATATATTCGCAACTTCTCACAATCTTACTCGTTATTTCCTGTAGATTGTAATCGATTCTAGCAGTGTCCAGTACCGTCAAGTTCCTCAACACAATATGGACAATGGACAACTAGCAAAATACAAATATTCAAAACTTATAGAACTGAGTTATTTGAAAAATGGGATGGAATATAATATCTGCAATAAAGAACCAAATGTGCAAATAAAGATTCAATTAAATTCGACGTACGATCAACTCATTCCACCGTTTGTTAAACAGTCCAAAGAACAAACTTCAGAATGTCTGCCAGCTGCCGCTAGCTGCAGCTGTAGGTAGCACTACCGCTCTGGTCCCCGTTACCGAGTAGGCTACATTTAGTTAGACGGTACCTTCGTCATTCTCGTACATGGATCATACAAGGAAATATATTTTTAAAATATGATGAAAAAGAAGTGTTCCTTGTAACATATATAAATTAAGATTCAAAATCATAGTTTATATATAAAAGTATTTTGAAAATTATTAATATATATATATATATATATATATATATATATATATATATATATAAACTCCTGCGATAGCAGATAGTAATAGAAGAAGATAGAGGAAGGCAGGCGTAATAAATTACAGTCTCTGTATTTGTAAGATTAATGTTGTAGTTATCTCATCGTTGTAGTTCTCGTTCCTGTACCAGTCCATATGTTCAGAATCTACTGCAAAGTAAATTAGTCTTTGCAATTATTTAATTACATACTACAATCATAGTTGCAACGGGTCGCGAAAGTTCCAGTGGAACCTTGTACATTTTCATTGTCGTGGTTCCGTAACCTTTTCAGTTAGGGCGGTGCAACGACCCACTTCTTAGCAGGGCCGTCGAAGTCTGTCTGACTCATCCATCACATAAACAACAATTTATCTCATCTTCATCTTTAGATACCTGAAAGTACTCCAGGCGTAGTCGGACGGGATGATGAGTCACTAAGACCTGATAAATCCATGATGGAATATAAAACTACCAAAATAATATTACACGGACACACAAGCGCACAATACTACACACTATTACTATTAAACTGATTACAAATAACGAGAGCTGAAGAATAGAGACAAAATCACAAAGAAGCCTTTGATGTCACAAGAAGTGAATCACTCATTTGCGACAGCGTCTGACTCGGAGCAGATAGTAAATAATTTTGGTATAATTTTATTCTTTATGGTTCATCGTAAGTATATCTGACACCCCATGTGGCGCTACACATTTAGGGCGAGAACGCGTCACAATTAATATGAACTTATGTACAACTTTATAGTTTGCGCATTTATAAAACTATGCATGCACACCTTAATATTTTAAAACAAAATCTATATATTAATTGATTGTCATGCTAATAAACAAAATTATGTGATTAGATACTGTTTTGTTCATTATTGACGTTGCATTTCTTATTTTGTAATGTGCACTATACAAATAAAACGTTGCTATTTGTGACATAAAAGAACATTAACATACAACTTTAAGTTTATGTTATTGTTTTGATATGAGTTTATACAACAAGTAAAAATTGCTCGTTCTTTGCTATGACTAAGCGCATCATCGCACATTCACGGTGCTTATTGATAATTAAATACCTAGTAGATTTTTACTAAACACAATTTTGGTTAAAAAAACATCATGCAAATGGAAACTTTGATAAAATTATTTATTTCATAGTTTATTATTCTCTTGTAAAGATTGATGTATGCAATTTGAAAGATTTAATGATATTTTTTCTTCCAGGGAGCAAAGAAACCTTTTACTGAAGTTCTTAAGGCAAATATAGGAGATAGTCATGCCTTAGGCCAGACTCCTATAACGTTTATCAGGCAGGTAAATTAAACAAAGACAAAAAGTGGTTAAACATTGTGAGTACTCCATATTCTATGTGATTAGTACATTTTATTCAAGTAGAAATTAGCGAAGTTCCAATTGTTTATGTATTTCAATTGCCAAAACAATTTTAAAATGTTGGCATGAGTGAAAGGTAGGTGAAAGACACGTGTAGTATAATAAATGTTGAGGTTCAATGAATAATTTCAAGTTTATAGCTTATTTCATTAATGAAGATGAAACGACAAACAATCATACGAAAAAGAAGTTTTTACTTCCCTCGGCTAAAAAAAAGAGAAATGTTGTCAACCTACTGAGTGATAGACTTCAACGACATGTAGCCAAATTTCATGGTCGGATATGCAACATGTGCATTGTGAAATCTTTCTCGAGGTGTCTTGTCACACGATGCATTCAAAATTTTCCATTAAATTGGGTTTCATACCAGTGTTTAAATAATAGAAGTCTCCATATTAAGTCACCATAAAATAATGTTGGATGTGTTGGGGTATTTAGGCTACATGAATTAATATGTAACATATTAAAATATACTGTGAGTATGTTGAACTCTCTTATTTGAAATCTATAGGTCAGTTCGTTTTCAAGATATCGTGCCGATAGACAGACAGAAATTAAATTTTCCGGTCCTTCTAGTGACAGGCTCCGCTAACGCTGGGTCAATAAAAAAGTTTGTTGGTCGTCTCTCAAAGCCATGTAAAAACTTTGAATTGTCAAAAACCTCTCGAAGTACTAAAATATTCACACGTACACCAGTACAAGCATTTAATATGATGCTTGATTTATAAACAAATACTCCAATAATTATTAAATTTGTGTGTGAGGCCTTTCGTGTTCAAGAAACACATCATCAGACCCACATAACTGAAATTAAAGTGGTTATGTAGGTCTGATGATGTGTTCCTTGAACACGAAAGGCCTTACAAAAATAAAATTTAATAATTATTGGAGTGTTTGTTTATAAATGAATTATTATACTCCAATAAGAAGAAACTGGTAGAATGTATTTAATATGATGATTAATATAAGCAATTGGAAACACTTTCCACAGTAATTTACAAGAATTCCGGTACACAACTAGATCACTCCACAGCAAGGCTCTGGTCTTACCAATTCCTTTCAAAACATTTCTTAGGCAACACATTTATACTTAATTTCCATGAACGTCCCTCATGATCCAGCACCCAAACCGAGACCACTTTATTCCTCTCCACCAGTCACTTGGAGCATAAGAGTTTAGTAACTTTAAATAATATTTAGGTCATGACATTTTCTGACTAGGTTATATATGAGGAAATTCTGCGTACTTGAAGAGAAATGGGGGATATATGCGAAAAATACCATACCTTATTACGACATATTACTGTGTTTGGATTAGGTTTTATACAAAAAGTATTTACATCAAAGCAAAAGTAAACGTTTACGGTTATAAATATTATAAATAAATTATTTATTCTATATCTCTCAGGTACTGGCGTTAGTTCTTCTGCCAGAACTTCAAAATGACTCCAAATTCCCGGATGATGTCAAAAAACGGGCCAAAGAAATTCTTGCTTGTTGCAGAGGTGGCAGTATCGGTAATTTCTTCTCTTTCAATTACTATAATTATTTTTCCTGCATCAATTCATATAATCAGAAATTAAAGTTAAGTACTATGTTTGTAACTGAGCACATATTTATAACGAAAAACTGTATTCAAGATTGAGAAATTTAATTCTGGTTTTTGATACTCAACTCGAGTGATGAGACAAGAACTTGTTTAGTTTGTAGAAGGGTTAATATATATATAAACAATAGAAGAAAAAGACTTCATATTAATCCTTAATATTTCGACTTTTATGTCGTTTTCAAAAAGGTACAAAAAGTATATATCAACACTAGATATACACAATACAAGATATACACTTTTTGTACCTTTTTTGAAAACGACATAAAAGTCGAAATATTAAGGATTAATATGAAGTCTTTTTCTTCTATTGTTTAAAGAAGCCTCTGAGCATTTATTTTCTGCATACAGTATATATATATATATATATATATATATATAACTTTGCATTTATGCATACGATGATAAATATCTGGTTGCTTGAAGGAGCCTACTCGGACACTTGTGGTATCAACATAGTTCGGAGACGTATTGCAGAGTACATAGAACAGAGAGATGGAGTACCTAGTAATTGCGATAACATCCTGCTTGGCAGTGGTGCTTCAGAAATAATAAAGGTAGAAATTAATATAACAGTTGTGTGTTGTGTTAGCTTTATAATATGAATTATAATCATGATCAAACGGACGTATCGATTCCTGTCAAACTTGCAGATTAAGCTGGTAAATATCTAGAAGTTGTATAAAATCCTCCTAAAACTTTCTATATTTCATGTATTTTATACAAAATTCATATGTTTAGGATTTTTAAACCCTTTAAATAAAGCCTCAAACAATTTTAATTAATATTTATAGCCCAATATAAACTTTAAAATGTCACAAAACGTATATTTCTCAAGTATTTTATCCAAAAGCTACAAAACTCCACTGGTACGGTTAAATTGCGTTGGAATAATGGAATAAAAAGGTCGGCAGTTTGTTCTTCCTGTTGGGGATAAAGGGAATATTTTAATTAAATTTGAAATGTATTCTAAGCTTTGTTATAAAATGTGATTATTATAAAATGAATTATAAAATGTTTATGCCTACTTGTAAGCATAAACTTTACGCTTTAAATTATCTAGTTATTTTATTGAAGTATCCAATATTTGTTCATAAAATAGTTTAAAAGGCATTTGTTTAGAACTTAGGGTTTGTAAAAACAGGTTTAGTTTTAATTTATTGACAATATGCATTACACGCCATGAGAATCCAAATGATTTCAGGCTAGACTATAAGCTATTGAAAATATTTTATACATTATAAATAACGATTAGATGCGTATTAAATTAATATGTAATATGAGACATCTTTCATAATTCTAGGAAAAAATAAGTGTTTTACTTTTAAAATATATTTTATGGGACTAAAACCAAGATGGCCACCAGTACAGCCGGCTATAAAAAAGTGCAAAGGCATCTTCCAAATCACAGTGTCGATTATGACTTGAGGGCACATTTCAATTGGCATGGTCGACATTAGCATAGGCAAATACTTTAAACTTGGCTTGCAACCAATATTAGGTGTTGCAAGAGTACTAAAGGCTTTGCTTTCGATACTTAAAGATTCGATAACAATACTAATGAAGTACAAACTCATGTGTTACCAATTTATTTCATTTCATAAACTGAGATTTAGATTAGATTATATATTATAGAAGTATAGACTTTTTCCTGTTCAAGAAGGTTTTTGAGTACCTACTACTAGATTACTCTCAATTTAAATTATTCTTGTGAATCTAGATAACTTTTTAAGTTGAACTTACTCACGTCTCTCCAGATGAAGAATGAAATTAAATCTCAATTAAAATTTTCTAAAACCTTGAACAAAGAAACTAATATTCAAATATTTTTTAAGAATTAATTAAAACGAGGAGTTATTATATTTACAGAATGGATCTTGAGAACTTTCAGAACTTGATTAAAGAATTTATTCATTGGCCTTACTTCAAGAATTAATTTTGGACTCTGTCATGTATATCATTGTGATTTCAATTCTGTCGTGCAGATTTCTTAATAGTGTTTTGAATATATCTCCATATTCACTTTGTTTTTACATCCAGTTTGTTTATGTTCAGAGCATTCTTAGTTTGTTGAATGGACCTGTGGAGGGAAAAAGACCTGGGGTGATGATTCCTATTCCACAGTATCCGCTGTATGCGGCTCGCATAGTTGAGTTCGGCATGGAACAGGTAAATTCCACACATGTGACATTTCCTGTGAAGTAGCTTGATGTAACTTGAACAATGGATTTTGCATTACTAATCTCATGCATGTGTGACAGATAGGCTACTATTTGAAGGAAGAGAACAATTGGTCTTTGGAGACAGAAGAGTTGGAGAGAGCCTACCGTGAGGCTGCCAAGATCTGCAGACCTCGAGCCATTGTTGTAATTAATCCCGGGAATCCCACAGGTGAGTTCAATATTGATATTAATTATTATAGAATTTTGATTATTATAGACATTAGATCAGTTATTCTTTTTTAACTACAGTGGTACACATTCTCATGAGAATAAAAATGGATATACAAAGGGGTAATCAATTTAATTATCTGTGGTAACTTCCAACTTAATTAAGTTTAGCGTTTCAAAATTTTTATAATGCTTACGATCCTATAGTTTCAGAGTAATATCACTTGAAACTGCAGGTACACCCCTAATAAATTAATCTTCACTGAGGGGCTCTGAAATTCATTGAAAAAACTATTAATTCTCATTAAAATCATGCTTTTATTATATGTTAAGAAATTAATGTATGTACATGAAGCATCATTGATATATAAGTTGTTATACTAAGAATTATGCAGTGGCGTAGCAAAGGGAGGCGGCGGGGGCGTGCCGCACTGGGTGTCACCTTTTTTGGGATGACACCCACCCGGTCTCTCAACGATATGTATTGCTTTTTGTATTAAGCAAATGCATCTTAGTACTTATAGTTTGAATAAGTGTACCTTTCAAATCCTCTGACCTTGTGTATAGAATTCTAATATTCTCCATTTCTTCATTTTTTGCAAGTCACTGTCAAAAGAGTCTATATAAATATCCGCATATCTAATGCGATTTTTTATTCCAGTTTTGGAGTACAACGCCTACAGACATTCAGTTCTACGGATTGGTCCTTCTCCCTTGACTTTTTCTAGGTCTACATTAACACTAATAAAAATGACAAAATTTCAGCTAATCTAATCATTGTTATTAATCTCATTTACGGTTTAATATATTATAAGTAATTGGTCTTCAAATCCCTTTTTTGTCTTTACATATTTCTACTATACTTTTTTAAACTTAAATTTTTATGTACCCTCTGGCAGCATATTTTTTACTGTTTTATAGTTTATTTAAGAGTCCTAGAGCTTTCGTATGACCAAAATCAGATAGAAAATCTTTAGAGCGTTACTAGTTTACTTTCTTTTTTTTGTATGTAAAGCCTCTGTCCCTCTGTATTTCCTTCTATTTTCACTTAAAAGAGTCCCCATCTGGTGGTCCTCATGCATAATCGGTCATTCTCAAGATATTAAGGCAAATTACCTGCACCATTCTTCTTTTCGTCTGAATTTAGCAACTTTAGGTTTTTAAAAAAATGTTTCCAACCAAATTAAAACTTTACTTGACACACCTGAAAAAACAATTCAATACGAGGTATGTTGTTTTAATTGTATTCTTAACATAATCTAGTTATTTACAGCCTAGAAGTCTTATAAAAGTATTTTCTTCTGATAGCATGTTAACAATAGAGTTAAAACCGTAAATAATGTCAATTATGCATCCGTACCTAATTAGTGTGTCACGTCCGTAACACAGATGTCTTAGTAAAATATACTTTATTCATGTCAATAACATACATATTACATATTAGTTAAAAAGATTATGTCCTTTCCTTAGAAAAGTTTCAACTTCAAAAGATAATTTATACAAATTTCATTAAAACTTTGAGATGTTTTATGTTACAGGCGTATATATTTGTTCTTCTAAATTGCTTAGAAACTTGTTCAGTTTTACTTATTTGAGTTGACTACTTTATATTATGCTGATGCAGAAATCTTCAAACTTCTTGAACAAAATCCCTATTTATTCGAAGGAAAACCAACAGTTATCAAAATCACATATTCAAAATATAAATGCTTGTTTATCCACAAGCAATGATAATATCAACTATACACTTAAAAATATAAGAAACTGGAATATTTACCCTTAATTTGTTCATCTAGGGTAAATTTTCATGTTTTTGTGATGTTTTATGTAGTTTTTATCAAAAATCTTTTAACAATATTTTTGTATTGTAAGGTGTATGTTTGAAAAGAATGGCTGTATTATTTGTTAAATCTAACAAAAAAGATGGAAAGGCAACGTTTAGAGAAATGATATTGATACTCTGTGTTGTATTAAAAATGCATTAACTTATGTTAATTAAACATTTGACTGGAGTATTTCCAGGGCAATCCATTGTCTTAGCATCAGCTAAGTCTATTGGACAACGTTACCTTACATCAGTCTTTCCGCACGATATGTTGAAAACTAATTGAGTTATAAACTTTATAACCTACATTAAGTTTGAATCCTATAATGGAAATATATCAAGTTTGATGATATCTCTCAATGGGATTTGCCTAAGCGTTAGCGAAGCCTAATATTAAACAGGATATCTCGAGAAAGAATTGTGATATAACTTAAAATTTTCATTAAACAATTTTTACTTGAAGGAAATGGAGTTTGATTATTGTGCATGCCATTAAGGTTTACCTGTCATGAAGGTGCCAAAATCTCTATTCTATCTGGTTATCTAATTTTGTGTCTGTCTGTCTACCCATAGGATGTCTTGAGAACGAAGTTCTATGACATTTTGTATGAAACTTCAGTGAAGTCTTTTCACGACACGCGATGTCGCATACTCATATCTGGTATGAGATTAGGAAAAGTAAATGTGTTCATTAGTTCACATTTTCCTTCGCAACATGACATAGAGAGAAATTGATTCATCACTCTATTAAATAATGATGAGTACGCGTAATGGTTTAAGAAGCTGTTTTGTTTCTGTACAGAACTTGGGTACAGAATCCGATTGACTATTTGTAGAAGTTTTAATGTCTGTCAACAGTTTCAGAACATACTAAATTTTTAATATATAGCATTTAAAAAATCAATAATCTATGCATTCCTCATAAAATATGAGATTATGTATTTGGCCTCAACCTAATTCCTCCTGTGTATCTCTACCTGCTGCATTATCATGTCTACACTTTCCACTTATAACAAAAACTTTAACCATGTACAAGTGTTAGGAAGTTTATGACAAAGCGGATATTTATTACAAAAATTAAAAATAATACATCTAAAATAACTACTACGCAGGTTTTACAAATTTGAAGAGGTAGGTGAAGGAATGACGTATTGGAGGACACTTAAATAAGGATTTGCATAGATTGTTTTTATCATAGGCCTAAGTGTCTAAGTGGGTCTAAGTGTAGGCTATAGTTGCGATCCTCAACTTACTTTCAAACGATTGGCGTATCACGTAAACAAAACCATGGCCATGTTAAAGATTGCACGGAATGCAAAGTACAAACCAATAATATATATTTCATATTTATAAATTATACACTGTCTACATATGTATTGTACTACTATTACACCTTAATGTCAAGTTTTAAGTCATCATCAAACTTCTATCAAATTTATGAGTTTTGGCGTTCTCCATCGAATGGCATAAATGTTTGGTTCGTCGAGTTTGTGAAAACTCTTAGGTTTATGTGAATTTTTATAAATGTTTGCAATCACATGATAAACTACAGTTTGCAATGAAAATCATTCTAGTTTTTGTATGGATAGAAATAACTAGGTGCCGTGTAACCATTGTGACTCAACAATCAAGACTCTAACACCCTACTTTTTATTTGTTGACACAAGACATGATGAATGTGTACATTAGCATCAGCTACCAAGCAACTGAATTAGTGCGATTACACATAATCTAGTTAATATTAAGAGTGAAGTGCTCTCCAAAGATATGGCCGATATTACACTATCATAGTTCTATGATATAAATATAAATATTTAATCATATGTCTACATAATTTATTTCCATAGACAAAACGTATCAAATATATGATAATATACTCGTAGATCTGTCACAGACAGGGCCGCCCAAAAAGGGCGAAACACGACGCCGATCGTCGTGGGGCCCAGCATTCGGTAGTGACCCCGGGGTCGAGATAATACTTTTAATTCTGTGGTATGTGTACTATTCTAAGGAAATAAATGGAGCATGATTGGTACACTAGTATTTTGGTGTTATCCACTATTTTTGGAAGAGTTGTTCTAACCAGTAACCTAAACAATTACATTATTAGACAGCTTTATTTGATAATATGAAAATTTTCATAGTAAGCCAAATAAAGTCTGTTCTCTCTAAGAATATGAGATATGTTAGGGTGAATGTTGAGGGTTGCACGCAAGAATGAAATAAATTAATCCAACTCCATTATATATATATATATATATATATATATATATATATATATATATATATTCACACTTGGTACTCGAACTTGGTCAGTATTCATGCAGTTAGCAAATCTGTCATATAAGTAGAAATATGAGACATATTAAAGCCTTTTTTATTTCAAGAAAAATACGAATAATAAGGATGAAGCAATACAAGTACAAGAGAAAGACAATCCAAAAACTTAATAATGGAGTATCTTGACAATTTGATAGAAACTAAAGTTTGAAATAGATAGTTTAAATTTAAACAACACTTCTTCGACTGATGTGAAAAATAAAAGTCTCCCACTAACATTATTCGATAAAATTTATGATTTGAAACTTATAGGTTTGTATAGTTTTTGGCTGTTTTGTAATCCTCTGAGTTTTGTATTTGAGGAACAAACCTTTCTTTAGTGAAACACTGTTCAAGAATAACTTTAGGAGCAATAGAAACTAAATCATCTTACTCTGTTTTAAATTGAACATGAGCTATGGACGCAGAATTGATTATCTGTTATGGACAAATTTGTGGCCATAAGGTATAAGGCCATAAGCCCGTCAAGGCATGATCGTCCCCGGTTATAGAACTAAGATAGTGTAACACCGCCTAATGCATGGTGAGAGCCCTATTCTAAAAGTGTGGGGAGCTCGTCAAGGTATGAGCGTTCTGGTTATAGAACTAACGTAGTGTAACACCGCCTAATGCATGGTGAGAGCCCTATTCTAACAGTGTGGGGAGCTCGTCAAGGTATGAGCGGTTCTGGTTATAGAACTAACGTAGTGTAACACCGCCTAATGCATGGTGAGAGCCCTATTCTAACAGTGTGGGGAGCCCGTCAAGGTATGAGCGGTTCTGGTTATAAAACTAAGATAGTGTAATACCGCCTAATGCATGGTGAGAGCCCTATTCTAACAGTGTGGGGAGCCCGTCAAGGTATGAGCGGTTCTGGTTATAGAACTAAGATAGTGTAATACCGCCTAATGCATGGTGAGAGCCCTATTCTAACAGTGTGGGGAGCTCGTCAAGGTATGAGCGGTTCTGGTTATAGAACTAACGTAGTGTAACACCGCCTAATGCATGGTGAGAGCCCTATTCTAACAGTGTGGGGAGCCCGTCAAGGTATGAGCGGTTCTGGTTATAGAACTAACGTAGTGTAATACCGCCTAATGCATGGTGAGAGCCCTATTCTAACAGTGTGGGGAGCCCGTCAAGGTATGAGCGGTTCTGGTTATAAAACTAACGATAGTGTAATACCGCCTAATGCATGGTGAGAGCCCTATTCTATACAGTGTGGGGAGCCCGTCAAGGTATGAGCGGTTCTGGTTATAGAACTAAGATAGTGTAATACCGCCTAATGCATGGTGAGAGCCCTATTCTAACAGTGTGGGGAGCCCGTCAAGGTATGAGCGGTTCTGGTTATAGAACTAACGTAGTGTAATACCGCCTAATGCATGGTGAGAGCCCTATTCTAACAGTGTGGGGAGCTCGTCAAGGTATGAGCGGTTCTGGTTATAGAACTAACGTAGTGTAACACCGCCTAATGCATGGTGAGAGCCCTATTCTAACAGTGTGGGGAGCCCGTCAAGGTATGAGCGGTTCTGGTTATAGAACTAAGATAGTGTAATACCGCCTAATGCATGGTGAGAGCCCTATTCTAACAGTGTGGGGAGCCCGTCAAGGTATGAGCGGTTCTGGTTATAGAACTAACGTAGTGTAATACCGCCTAACGCATGGTGAGAGCCCTATTCTAACAGTGTGGGGAGCTCGTCAAGGTATGAGCGGTTCTGGTTATAGAACTAACGTAGTGTAACACCGCCTAATGCATGGTGAGAGCCCTATTCTAACAGTGTGGGGAGCTCGTCAAGGTATGAGCGGTTCTGGTTATAGAACTAACGTAGTGTAACACCGCCTAATGCATGGTGAGAGCCATATTCTAACAGTGTGGGGAGCCCGTGAAGGTATGAGCGGTTCTGGTTATAGAACTAACGTAGTGTAATACCGCCTAATGCATGGCGAGAGCCCTATTCTAACAGTGTGGGGAGCCCGTCAAGGTATGAGCGGGCCTGGTTAAAGAACTAAGATAGTGTGATACCTCCAATGTATGGCGAGAGCCCTATTCTTATACAGTAATGTGGGGAGCCCGTTAAGGTATGAGCGACCCTGGTTATAGAACTAAGATAGTGTAATACCGCCAATGCATAGTGAGGGCCTTATTCTAACAGTGTTGGGAGCCCGGCAAGATATGAGCGACCTGGTTATAGAACTAAGATAGTGTAATACCGCCAATGCATAGTGAGGGCCTTATTCTAACAGTGTGGGGAGCCCGGCAAGATATGAGCGACCCTGGTTATAGAACTAAGATAGTGTAATACAAATCTTGAATCTGCATATAGTTTTTAACACTTTACATTGCTGCACAATAACAAAGAATATATATTTTGCTGAATTTAACACTTCTTTCTAAGTCACAAACTGTTATCTCACTTTTTAGCAATTTAAATTGTACAATATGGTTTAGCTTATAAGCAGAAACAATTCTGTAACGGCACCTTATCCTTGTCCTTCAACTAGAGAAACCAGAGCTGTATTGTTGATCAATATAATTTTGTTTTACCTTAACAAAGTTTTAACATTAAATTAAAATGTTTATCTTAGCTGAGACTGACCTAACACTTTTTATTCTTAATAATGAGTTACTATTAGTCTTTTCTTACTGAAAAGAAGTAAATAACTTTTAACAATACTTTAAAACAGTCAATCACTATCGAACAAAGCTTCTTGGTTGTAAGGAAGAGTAAAAGTTATCAGCTCTGAATTCACCCTGCCTGGGTGCTGTGCTACGATAATCTTCCAAATTTGTCAAAAACCCTTGATCTACATTCCTCGTAAGATTATTATGTTCTAGTATATTCAGTAGCGTAACTGGAACTTGGGCTTTTTGAGAGGGGATGAATCTGATTGAAGTGCACTCCACACCAGGGAGTATTGAATAAAAATCTGAATACATCTAAATTTGTATTGATTGAATAGTAAAACATTTGACTGCTGCACTTTAGACAAGGTTGATTGATGTTAATATTTTATTTATTTTTATGGTTCATGGGAAGGGTTCTATCTAGTGGCGTACGGTTGTGTATATGTGTGGGAGATGAGGGGAGGGTGGCAAATATAAGGATGGCCTTAGAGAAGCATGAAGTTAATTAAGGCCCTAGTTCTATCCATCTCATCTTCCACTATAGTTATGCCACTGAGAATGGCCAAAATAGCTCACAAAATACTTTACAAATAGGTACTTTGTATGACTGAAAAGACAAAATCTAACATATTTATTCCAGTTTCAGCATGCAACATAAAGTATTTAATATCATTATAAGTCTAGAGTTCTTTTTTTATACAAAATTAATGTATAGAACTAATAAAAAGTAAATAAAATATATATAGGTAATTAAAATAAATGTGTTCTACAACATTGTTCATAACTTGTTTATTTTTGTTCCTACAAACTTTTCTCATTTAATTACAATAATGACATAAAAAAATAAAATAAGATTGTAGTTTAGTTTTAAATCATGGACAAACCAAGGAGTTTTATGTGCCATTAGACATTGCAGGAAAACAATTACACATGTTTCTTCGTTCTTTTAAAATGGTTTAGTCAGATTATCTTACCTCTACACTCTATGATAGTGAACACCTAAGTGATCTACTGTCACTTTCTAACATAACACACTCACTCTTAGTCAGGGTTATATTAATTTCTACAGATTGTTAGAGAAGTTGATAATTTATTTATGATAATTTCTTTTACTAGCACAGTAAAATAAACTTAAAAAAACTATTTGCATTAATTTTGAAAGATCGTCTAGGCGTATGAAAATTTACTGAAAGGTTTCTATGGAGGAGGAGCCTACTTTTTAGGCTATACCCACAAATTTCATCCAATTATTGATAGAAACTCACTTTTGGATGTTTTACTACTACATTTTATTTGTGACTTAATTTTCCAGGCCAGGTCTTGACGCTTAAAAATGTTCAAAGCATCATCAAGTTTGCGCACAAATACAATCTGTTCATCTTTGCTGATGAGGTAACTTTTAAATGTCTTTGATCATGTGACTATATTGATTTTTTATTGTAGATCAGTACTGATTCACAACCTATGGGATTTTTATTTATTAATTACTGATATAGAACCTGTCCAGAGAAGTAATTTAGCAATAAAAATCCAGTCATCTGTTCTGTCATAGGTTTATCAGGACAATATCTATGCCGAGGGAAGCAAGTTCCACTCATTTAAGAGAGTGATGACACAGATGGGCTCCCCATTTGACAAGATAGAACTTGCCTCTTTCATGTCTTGTTCTAAAGGTACGATAACATTTGTACAGTATGTGTTTTTGGAAGAAAGTGTCATATTTTCTGTAGCATTACAGACTTAAATAGTACTCTTCAGCTAGCTTGCAAAAATCATGCTGAGTGCAGATATATGATTCAAACAGTGATGAACAACACACATCATTCGGCCATCTTCACCTGTTTTTTGTTACTCCTCCTATTTTTCCACTGTCTTTGCTGATTGAGACTGTCAAAAAAAAAAAAAATTACTAGCACATTTGAACAAAATTTCTTTCTGTTTGCATTAAAACTCGAGTAATTGCTAACATTTTGTCTGTTCTATATCTGAACAGGATACATAGGAGAGTGTGGACTGCGAGGCGGCTACTCAGAGCTTGTCAACGTTGATTCCAAAGTGATGGGAATATTGGTAAAGTCTCTTGCAACAAGAAGGTGCCCCGGTACTATCGGCCAAGTCAGTATAACATTCCCTATAGAGAGACAAAAATAGTTACTCTATAAGAATAAATATAAACTACATTTTGAAATGAAAATAAGGTAATTTGTGTAAATAAATTTTAAATCCAAATAGTGATTGTAGAAATAATAACTTACACCATATAATAAGTTTGATACTTTGAAACTCCCATAAGAATCATCATTAGGAAATTGCTTATTTTTTTATTTCTAGTAGAAGCAAATAAGCATATCACTTGATCTGGAAATTGTCATACTTGTGATAAAGAACAGTAAACATTTCAATGTCACATCTGTGGGAAAATGCACTTCAAATTCAATTGTTGATTTTAAATGAAGACTGCAAATGTTACTATTAAAATCACAAGGGGAAATCTAATGAATCAAAAATTGGGTACCACATTTGCATGAGTTTAGCCTACCTGCCAAAAAAGTATGTATGATAAGACAATGTGGTACTTTGGTATTATGTGGAGGCCACTCTGTCCCTATCAAATCCTGATTATTACGTGCCATAAGTAGGTGGTAGATACTTTAGTAAGTATATTAAATCGAAAAAGTTAAAGTTAACCTTAACGAGTGCTTCGTGATCTGCGCTTGAATTTAGATACTATCTTGAGAGATGTTTTCTTCTTTCGCCAGAAGTGCAGGTTCACCGAAGCCTGCATTGATAGTCAGGGGTATTTCCAAAATCAGATCACGTTGGACGATATGGCATGTGATCTGAGTTTGGGAAAGTACCGATCGGAAATGACCCTAGCCATAAGTGTGGGGCTTCAACCTTTCACTTCTGGCAGAAAAAAAAAAACAATTCTCAAGTTAGTACCAAAATTCAAGCTCATATCCCGTGAACGCTTGAAAAGATTAACTTTAACTTTGGTACTACTAGTACCAATATACATGACAACCTAATCCAAACCTACTTATATCGCGTAACAATCAGTAGTAAATAGGTCACAGTGGCCTTCAGATAATACCAAAGTACCGACAAAGTTAACATTTTAATGTTCAGTATTGGGATAGTTGAGAGACTAACATGGGTTTTTTCATCTAAAGCTGCAACAAAACTCTCTGTGGTTTGTTAGATGCCAGTATATGAATATATACAATAGTAACGGATGCTATAGGCCTGGTATCTAGTACAAAACAAGCCAACAATATATATGTAGTTGATTTTTCAGTATACTGTAAAGGGATAAATGGAGAAACCTATATTTTCTTATCAATGAGAACAACACTGTATTGATTCTGTTTGTTTCAAATCGCTAAAGATTCACGTAATTTTATCCTCAACTTTTTAAATTCTTACCGACATCAAGAGGGTCTAAAAGAGCTTCAGAAAGTGGAATAAAATAATACCAAAGCGTGTTACACAGTAATTTGCTATTGATGTGAGAGTTAATTTTAGAAGAGACCAACTGTGGTTACAGGCTCAGGTCTTTGAACACATAAATAAATTTTACAAAAGTCTGTGTAGGATTAGGTATTTGAACAAGTTAAAAGAACATCACCAATACTGAGGTGTATTAGTAGACAAGTGGTTGAGTACAAGAAACATGGTACCTACCTAATATTTTGAAATTATTATCTCTTCAAACAAAGCAACTAACTTTGTTAACCAACAAGATGCGCCGAACTATGAAATTTGGGTATTTGTTCCTTCATTGGAAAAAACAACATTAAGTTAAATTAAACTCATTGTACAACTCAGCAACACAATTTACAAAAATTGACAAATTTTCTAATTTCAGCTCAAATAAATACTTTGTTCTGTACCAATATATGTATATTGGTGTTACAGACAACAATGTTCTGCTTGGTAAACCCTCCCAAGCCAGGAGATCCCTCATACGAGAAGTTCAAGACAGAGAAGGAAGGAGTTCTCAAATCTCTGGCAGAAAGAGCCAAGTTGGTGGCAGACACATTCAACAGTATCCCTGGCATGAGTTGTAATGCAGTGCAAGGCGCCATGTATGCTTTTCCTCAGGTGAATTAATACTTATAATTACTTATTGGTGGATCTAACAAATAGCCCATATCTAAATTCTGATCAGATATTACTTTTGAGTCTGGAGAGTAGTCTTTCTAGATTCTGACTGTTTCTATTTTTGGAAGTTTACTGTTTCATTAGTACATGTATTTTGTATTATACATTATTCATAAACTTGGGACCTTATTTTTGTAAGTCTTAATTTTACTTATAAACAACTTGTAGTCTTCTGTAGCAATAACAGAAACAATGCTAGATTGCTAGACAGCTCTTCATTATTAAACAGTGGTACCAACTGCAGGAACAGAAATTTCCTTTTCAATGAATGTCTCTTTAATAAGATCCTTTTTCACTCTACCTTGTGTAATCACTATCATGCAGGTTTGAACAATGCATCATGAATTACTAACTGAATTTGCAAGTAAAATGGAGCTCCATCAGGAATTGGTTAATGATAATAAATTCATAACACTTTACCAGCATGCTTAAATTTCCATAATATATCAAAACGCCAACTAAAAAGTTTTGATACTTTAAAGATAAATAAGAAATAAAAATTGTATTTTAATCATATACAAATTACTGACCAGTGTTACTAGTTTTTACCAACCTTCTCCTTTTCTTCATATACTTATTTTAGCAATGTTTTTATTCATAAGTTAGGGTTTTATAAACAAATTTGACTTGTATGTCTTAAGAATTTACTCTTAAAGTCCATTGACTGCTAAAACATTTGGGATTTTTTAAGATTTTGTAATACTCTAAAAATGTTGTATACTTGCCAATATTATTGTGTACTCTAAATTGCCAATGACACTTGCTGGCTTTTAATGAAAACAACGTTTACATTTAAGTAAATTATATTAAAAACGCTCAAGCACTAATTGCTCAACTTATAAATGCTATCATAATGCAGTTTTTGTTGTAGTTAATATATTTTTCCAGCTGAAGCTACCTGAAAAGGCTATAGCGAAGGCTAAAGCATTGAACCAGTGCCCGTCGACATTCTACGTTTTTCAGTTACTGGAGAACACTGGAATCTGTGTAGTTCCAGGAGTTGGTTTTGGCCAACAGCCTGGGACTTACCACTTCAGGTACGACACCATACTTTTCATAATTATATTATATTAGTAGAGTACTACACAAAACGCTCTCGAAATAACAAACCAGATTTACGTTTTTGCAGCAGGTATTATGAGTTATTTATGTTTTCTTAAAATAATATGTTTCTTTAATATTATGAATTGTATTGAGGTTAAGTGTAATAGTCTTCTAATAAAACCAAGTCTACACTAGAGATTGAGATACATATTATTGTTAAGTTTTTATGTAAAAAATGACAACCGCAGTAGAAATATCACTATATCATAATAAAGCCATGAAGGGTTCATTTCCGTTTGGATTAGATCTGTCCAAGTAGGACCTAATACAGACACAACAAACTGTGAACTAATGTTGTTTACATAAGGGCAACCATTAGATGTCGGTCTAGAAGAAACAAGTATACAATCCAAGATGTTGAGATAATGAGGAAGGGGTAATTTGATTAAAACGTCCAAATTTACTGCGGAGAATAATGGTTGACGTTGGTGGTGTTCTTTCAATTCCAAAGGTAATAAACAGGCATAGGTAGGGAAGAAATTTGACTGGTAGAAGCTAAGGTCAGTGTTAGATGTTCTTTCTTAAAAAATAGCTAGAAAAGCCCTATGGTGAATATTTTTTGGATCTCGGCAGGACATCGCACCATTCTAGAAAACATTTAAGGTTTAGAAGCATGAAATTTTAGAATTTCTTGGCTTTTGGACAAACAAAAGAAACTGCTAAAGAATGGAACAAACTTATTTGTTTCACATAGTAGATATTGCATGTCACCACTTTTACACAATCAGAGACTTCATGAAAGACTAGGTTGTCTGGTTACATCATTTTCAGATCACATTGTTTCAGTTGCACTTAAAAAAGTATTGAGCGCAGTCTAGAAAATTTTTAAATTAAAAAACTGATAAAATTATAAAGCCTAATTTTACTGTAACCTATACAATTTGGGAGCTATATTCTTATTTTTCTGTGAAATAGCTATTGAAATTTTAAAACTTATTATGCAATGGAACAAGTTTTCAATACAGTCTCTTCGAAAATCTGCTGCCTGCAATTCCAACCTTTTGGCTTATACCATCATACAGTATGGTGTTAGTGTGGACTGTCTTTTTGTTTTACAACTGATAAGCTTCATCCAAGTCATGTCCCTAGTTATGATGCGATTGATAACTTTGTAACCATTGTATCAGTTTTTACATTGTTCTTACATTTAACAGCTGATATTACTAGCTCATAGTTCTTATCTTGAACAATACATATGAAATTTGTTTGCTATACATGTTACTTTTACAGGACCACAATACTGCCCCAGTCTGAGAAGCTGAAAAACATGATGGCAAAGATAAAAGAATTCCATTTGAAATTTTTGGAGGAATACAAATGACACAAACGGTTACTTGATAAAAGAGGAAGAATTTGCCATTATTTATATATAAAATATAAAGTATATATTATCTGAAAAGGTTGTTTTAACAAAATACAGATTTTATTAGCTGAAACTAATTTAAATGATCTTTACTACGTTTTAGAAAATTGGGTTTTATGAGCGAACGTCTCAGAAACATTACAACTTACATATAACATGCTCGTCCTGCAAGTAAGAGACCCGAGGTGCAAGTCCTGACAGAGCAAGTACTTTTTGTGATTCAATTTTTATTGAAAAATTGTATGTATATATCAAAGATAGGTTAGGCTAGATATGTAGTAAATACACAAGATGAAATTATTTACAATTTCCATCTTACTTTACACATTTTTCACATGTATATCACCAGTTAACACTTTTATTGCAGCATGATACATGTACTTACTGACCTTAGGATAACTGGAAAAGTCGTAAGATATGTCCACCGTCATCAATTCTGTTTATTTTCGAATAACGAGGAAGGTTTTTATTCACTCTTTTAATTAAAAGAGGAAACTGGATTTTTAGCTCATAAGATTAAATAGTTTGTAATTGCTTAACACCTTGGTGTCAAGTTCAGGGCAAAAGTGCCACAGTAAAGAAAATTTGCTGTATCTACATTTTTTCCAACATAGTAATCTCCTCCCAATTATTCATTGTAGTTTAATAATAAACTGGACTTTCAAAGAGATATAAAAATATATGTGAGCAATTCTACAGAACTTCATGTGACATACACAGTATGTTGACTTTGAGATTCTCATTTTTCAAAATATGTTAAGTATTAATTTTTAACTTTTTTATTGGTATTATCCTGTCTCTATTGATTCATTAACTTTCCTGTTACCAATTTTTAGGTTTATATCAGTTAAAGGCTTAGAAGTACAATATGCAAATTCTATAATGGTTTTGAATATACGGATTACTTCAAACAAAAATAAAAGAAATAGATAAAACAAAATAAACATTAAGATATTCACATAAATTATTATTCATAATAAAGAAATTCATTATAAGCTATAATAAACAGGCAACACACAAAAAAGACACTATAAAAACAAAATCTGTATATTTTTATGAAATAATTGTTCAAGCATAGATACATCTTATAAAAAACTAAACGTTCACGGTAGCAAATTGAAACAGTATCATATTTAAATAAAGCAAAAATAAATGTTCATTATCAACTGTAAAATACAGGATATAATAATTATAAATTGACATGATATAATCGAGTCAAAGTCAAAAACTTGATAAAACATTAAAAAGATACAAATTGTACATCAGTTCTCTTGGAGAAAATAATTTTGATCTGGTAAAGCATACCAAATAGTTTTTGTATGGTGTTCAAAAAGCATGTATAATCAATAATTTATTTTTTTCGTGAGCATTTAACAAAATAAATTACTTTATGAACACTCAGTAATGAGTTCAACTATTTACACTATGTACACTTAGGATTATTAACCCTTTTAATGCCGACGTGCGCCGCGAGCGCTCGTCACTGTTTATTCGAGAAATGCCGACGTGCGCCGCGAGCGCACGTCACTTAGGTTTTACGAAAAAATGCCGACGTGCGCTGGGGGCGCTCGTCCAGTTTTTTTTATATTGTAGTTTTAATTACAGACCAAATGCCACTAAACTTTGCATACTGTATCTAGACAGTACTACTATTGATAAAAAAAAATCTTTTTTTCCTCTATGCTCAACATGTGATGACGTATATCAAGCCGTTTTCAACCTCATTTACGTCCAATCATTCAGTGAGCGTCTTTGGTTGCTGTGGTAATACGTTGTTACTAGGTTATGTTTTAATGGGAATTATTCGTGCTTTTCTTTTGTTTATTTCAGTTTGATTATATTATTATTAGTTTTGTGATTATTGTCAATAGATTTGAACATGAGTAAAAGAGCAAGATCGCCTGTAAGCGAAAATACAATTGTAAATAGTCTTATACAAAGTGGTCTCGCTGTTGCTAGTGAAGACGATCTTAGTGATCATTTTGTAGACAATATATCAGAAACTGATAGTGAATTAGGTTTAGGATTTGATGACGATACGGACAATGATCCTGACTATGAGGCTTCAGGTATGTCATCTGATGAAAGTGATGCAATGCCAGCAAGATCAGGTAGGGCTGTTCCGTCTAGTAGTAGGTCTAATGTAGATGCAATAATTGATGAAGTAGCAACAAAACCCACCCTTTCTCCACGTCGTATCTGGCAATGATTCTGATAACGATGGAAATATTGATATTATTCCTGATTGGACTGTAGTAATGAAAATAATGATAATGCTTCTCAGACTTTTGTTTTTCAGTGAAGTAATTGGTCCAAAACATTGTCCTCCTCACGATGCCCCTCCAATATCATATTTCAATTTATTTTTTACTGTAGGCCTTCTTACTCAGTTCGTAAATATGACAAATAAATATGCCAGAGAGTATATAAGATCACACACTCATTAAACATGTCACCTGAATCTAGGGCCCGTGATTGGAAGAACGTAACTATACAAGAAATGAAAGCATTTATTGCTACTCTCTTGAATATGGGTATTATAAAAAAAACCCACAATCGAATCATACTGGTCCACAACTCGCCATATGAACACAAATTGGTTTGGTAAAATGTTTTGCCGGAATCGATTCCAATGCTTGTTACAATTTTTTCATGTAGCGGATAATGATTTACTTTCTAAACCTGGACAACCTGGCTACGACCCATGTGGCAAGTTCAATTTTGTTGTAGAACATGCTAACCGGGTATTCAGAACATATTATACTCCACACCGTGAGGTGTCAATAGATGAGAGTCTTTGTGGGCACAAAAATGCCACTCCCAAATCCTTCAATATCTCCCCAACAAACACCACCATCGTTGGGGAATCAAACTATGGATGCTCTGTGACTCGGTCAGCAATTACTGTCTGGCTTTTGTATGCTATAGAGGTAGTAGAGACACTGAGAGTAACTTAGGACTTCCCTACAATGTTGTGAATAAATCTTTTGGATAATGGTCAATATTATCAAAAAGGTTACCATCTATTCGTTGATAATTTCTTTATGAGCATTCCACTGGCAAAAATATCTGTCTGAGAACCTAACTTACATCACTGGGACAATTAGAAGAAACCGCAAAGGTATACCACAAGAGCTAAAAAATAAATTTTGCAGTTGGACAAAAGACTTATATGCGTAATGATAACTTACTAATGTTAGGATACCGTGAGAAAAAAACCCAAAAAAACCTGTCTTTATTACTGTCGACTAAACATAAAGCTGAAAGTGTAGAATGTATAAGTAAAAGGAATCCTGACAAACTAAACAAGAAACCAACAATAATACATGATTATAATAAATTTATGGGAGGTATTGACAGTTCGACCAAATGCTATATTGCTACTTAGATGAACGCCGGACTGTCAAATACTGGAAAAAAAGTGGTATTCAACATATTTGGCCGAATGATTCTGAACGCATATATATTATACAAGGAAAACACAGCTAGCAAACAACTAAGTAGACTGCAGTTTACTTCATCTATTATAGAAACCCTAACCGATGAATGGTTTCAACACAAACAAATCCTTCAAGTGAGCGCAGAAGATGTACCCCAAAATCATGAATTTGGGATGGAATATTTACCTGGTCGAATGTTGAAGAACTGCAGTGTATGCAGCATACTTAGTTACAAGTAGTGGGGGGACAAGAAAACGTACAAGAACAATTTGTATAAAGTGCAAGAAGGGGATTCATACTTTGTGCTTCAGGCAAACACAAGTGTTAAAAAATTTTAAATTAATGTACCCTATATGTAAATAATTAGTTTTTAATTTTTATGTAACCTACTTTCTTTATTATTTCAACAAACAATTTACACATTGGGCTAAACAACACGTGTAAATAAAGTAATTTTGAATGAAACTGACCAAAATATGTCCTTATTGAATTTTGCTGTAAAATCTGGACTTTACAAGGTTTTTCGATAAAATGCTGTAACTTCTCTATTTTTCAAGGTAAGTTCTTCAAATTTGGTGTGTGTGTTAACAATTAAATATAGTACAATTGCCAGTAACTACTTTTTTAGTGAAGGCTAGTAAACAAAGGTACTTTTATATGTTCAAACTCATTTTTTTTTTAGTTTTTTATTTTTATTTTTTTGTTTTTTACAAATATAAATTATATAAATTTGTAAAAATTTTTAATACTCATTTTGTTTTTAAACACTCCACATTATTACGTAAAAAAACAACACCTCAATGAATAATTTCCTTCAATAAATAAAAAAAGTTATACATTTTTAAAAAATAGTTGTCAAATTATGGAAAAAGGGCCTTGGCATTCTTCGCATGTACTTTTTGAAAACAGGCTGGCATTTTTCGCATGGTCATTAAAAAAATGTCTGGCATTAAAAGGGTTAATACGTCTTCAATGAGATGTTAGGGTCTGCCGTTGGAATAGATTCATAGTGAGAGCAGACAAAAATACAGGAATGGAGTGTTGTTGGTGAAGATGTAGATCAATCAATTCTGAACAGGTGGCCGAAAATGGTGTCTCCAACAGTTCCATACCTCCACTCATCTGAAAACAAGTTAATGATTACCAAGGAATCTGCAAGAGTGACAAACACTAGATTAAGTGTATAAATCTACTTAATGGTAAAACTGGCAAACACTTAATATCTATCTGCTAAGTATGTCACATCCTAAATGGTAGTACCTAATATTAAGGCCTTTGAACACAACTTACATATCATGTTAGTTTTTAAAATATAGTAAAATAGTATCAACCAAACCCGTCTACAACAAATCCATATTTTGTAAACGGCACCTGTTATCTATAACTACTTGGTTGTACGAGCATAACTTTTGTAAGTTAATAAACAATATTGTCTATAGTTTATTATCAGCAATACATAAAACTAATGGATATTTTTATTAATACTATCTGTTTGATGAATTGAAAGTTATAAATTGGAAAAAAGGTTAGGGCATTTCAAATGGCTGCCCCTTTGAAATGGAAAATTGAAAAATTGATTATTCTGTTCCAACTAGGGTGTCGAATGGATTAGTAACACACACATTTTCAAATCACTCAGTTAAAACTGTTCCAAGAGATAAATTATTTAGTATAAAAAAAGTGCTGGGTAGATGGTAAAAGGAGGAGCATTTTAAATGTACCTTTACGTTGTGCCCATACAAACAATGTGTAGGAAATGTACCCACAAATTACAGAGAAACCCTGCATAGATTTATACTGCATTTTAGTTAGCTTTATTTTTCACCAATATGACAATGACCACTGTTTATTCGAATAATTTTTTGTAATATGTGTTTGTTTCCATGTTCCATGTTGTCCATTTATATACACCCTTACTTAGAAACAGTACCTATTAAACAAATAAATTATCTATTTAAACCAATTTGACTAACTTTCCTATTTTATAAATTATTTGCTCCAGTGCTACAATAATGTTATATATATATATTTATGCAAAACTCAATTAATTATCCTTGTCAATAATTCAGTTAATTTAATAATCAAACATTCTATTCTGCATTTTTAATACCTCATCAGCCATGTAAATCTCATTCCACCTGTTCTGGGAAATATTTATGTACCAATTCTAAATATTGATTCAATTTCTATTTCATCCATTTTTCCAAATTTAAAATTATCCAATTTTCTGACACCACTTACATTGTTTTGTTAGAGTGCAAAATAGCCATGAAAAAACAAGTGATAAAATAAAACTGTGGAAACTTCCAACTACATTTTTGAAAAAGTTAACAATTAAAGGTTTTCTATAAATTCCTGAAGATCATCTCTCCTTCCTGACTTCCAGCAATAACAGCAAATAAAGACTTGTGTTATAGATAAACCGCTTACAAAGACACTGGGTGATTTAAGTTCACGCAGGGTGGGGTAAATATCCTTCCGACACTCCCAGTCTCCCCACCACTGCTCGGCGCGCTTGCACGCTCGCTCTGTCTTCTACCCTAGCCACTGCATGGATAACCCTACACCAAAACACAAGCTCCCTGACTATTATAAATAGCTTACTGTCTATGGCTACATGAGTCTGTTCAATTAATACGCTTAATTTTACGGTTGGACTCGACACTTGTATAGGCCTACACACAAAAATACAATACAGTTATAGAATAGGTAAGTAGCTGCATTGTAAACAAAAAGGCTCAAGCAAGACACGATCAACACCGCTGATAAACAGAGACAAGGAGATGCTCGTCCCACTCCACACACATCACTGCGCACCACTCTCCCTCCACCGGAGAGGGACTCCCTCCTGTACACAGCTACTAATATATTTGCTTCTGCACAGATTCCTTTGCAAGAGGTTATCTACAGCTACTTTTCTGGGTATTGTACCAATTCCTCAATAACAGTTTATTTTAGCAAACTACTCAAATCTTTCATGCAACTATATTACCCACAGAAGTTTTAATTATCCCTTTGTAATTTCAAGAGATCCCTGTAGCAAATAGACTTCTTTTGGTAAGAAATACATTTTAATAATCAACTTCACCATTTTGGAATTAAACATTTTAAAACTGAAGAAATTGTTTTGAACTGTTCACAAAAAAAAAAAAACTCTAATCCTGGCAAAAATGGTAGGCCTCAGAATTCTTCTAAACCTTTATTTTTACAATTTAAATTATTAACTATGCATGCGGTACATCTTGAATTTAGTTCTTACTTTACAAAAATATTTTAACAATTTAAATAACATAGTATGAAAATATAACACAAGGCATCGAAATTATTTTCAATACCCCATTCACAGAATGATACTAATTGTAAAAGAGCTGATGTATATAGGAAGAAAATTATTAAAGAGTCTTCCTGAAGACTTGAAGAATAAGTGTGATATGCGGAAATTTAAGATTAGGCTTGGTAATTATTTTGTAAATTTCCCTATTTTGTTTGGATTCTTTTACTAAAAAGTAGCTAGTAAGTTTTAACCTTTCGAACACCAGGTTATAAGATAGTCGTGGAGAAAATACACGAAGATCTCTGTGGCGACTGTATACATCACCGCGATGTATGTTTTCTAATATAATCTACTAACACAAGCTAAACTACCTAATCCAATCAAACTCATCTTTAACTTTAACATTAATTTTTTACAAATTCCTTTGGAAAAGAGTTTTTATGAGTATCTTTGTTTACATTAACGTGGGTAGTTGTTAATTGTATGTATTTTCTACTTGTGTACTGCATGCATAAATACTACAGTCTTAAAAATTTATAAGGGACCTACAATGTTAATTATTTCAATCCTCAGGTAATATCAGTGGTTTTGTGTGTCATTCACTCATTGATTTTTACAGGTCCCATACTTTTATGCAAAACTTCATAACAAGTTTATCTTTTAAGATATAAATCTATTTTTTTAACATTACATAAAACTAAATTGATTCCTAAAGCTGGTTCTGACTGAATGTTAATTAAAATTAATTTGTTTAACATACACACTAACTTCTGGTAGCCAAGAGTTAATTACATGAAATATAATTTTTCTCTATGTAATGATTCTAAGTATAGATCTGTAAATTATGCAGACAAATACTCCCATATAAATAACTCGAGTAAGCTGAACCACACACCGATCTTAGTTCTCTCCTACCTTAAACAGCAAATGGTCATCAGGAGCTTCAGCATAGAGGCTGCTCAGTCTGTATATCTTGTTGGGCAGACCGTCCACCTTGTAGCCAAACAGTTGATAGACAGCCTCGCGGAACTCGTGGCTTGTCGTCTTGAATACTTCCCTCAGTCGCTGATTCTGACGCTCAAACGACTTCATCTTCTCCTTTAGTTCTAATATTGAACAACATTTTCTATTATTAACAAATTTAACTGGAACTGACAAATGCCTGATACTAGGCACTCTAGTCACAGTCTAGATGGCAGCGACTGTCACTTACCATGTCTAACCGGTTATTGTTATTACGTTTATAAAATACGGTCAAAGAGTATTTATTAATTTAGATATTAATACAAATAAGAATGCTCAATTTATGTAGATAATGAACTCTCTGTCAAATTTAATGTTTACATGTGTATACAGTGGAATCCAGGAACAGGTCCAGGAGGAAATTTATATATAACGATAATACTCAACTAATTACCTAAAAAGTGAAAATGGGTGAATCATTTAGTAAAAAAAGTTTCATTAAATACGCATACAATTATTTTATTAAACCAGGCTGCACTAAAGGCACTTGATACCTGTTTGTTTGATTCGAAAGCAGTTTGGGAATACAAGAATGCTCTGACAGAGCTGGCTAAGAATAACAGAGTAGTACTGTTAGTCTCATCTCAGTACTCGGTTGGATGCCGGGCAATGAGGGTATTCATGAAAATGAAAAAAGCAGATATCCTCGCAAAAAAGGGAATGGAGTCCATTATGATAAGGCCAGAGCCAGGTTGTGGGATAACTTTCTCCAACAGCAAAGCTCTTGTAAAAGAGTGGGAAAACGGATAAAAAACTATAATTGGAGTAGGGCCTTCAGGATTAAGACAATCTAAAATGTTTATCTCTCCTTATGCTAAAGGTAATATCAGGAAGGTGCCCTTTGGGTGGGCCAAAGATAAGATGGTACGATCAAGTGGTCGAAGATGTGACCCGGTGTGGAGGGTCTGTGGATCTGGCGGAAGACAGGGTGGCGTGGAAGAGGCTCATAGACGAGGCAAAGAATCGACTGAGATTTGTTACGCCCCGGCAGTAAGTAAGTAAGTATGCTAAAGGGAAAGTATCTCTCCTAGATCAGAGAAAGGAGGACATAAGAATGATATTAGAATGATAGATATGGATGTTGACAGGACATGGCCCCCTAAGGAAACATCTTATGAGGGTGGCCCTTAGCCAGACTGATGAATGCAGACTCTGCGGAGAAGAAGAAGAATCAGTGGAGCGTATTTGGCTAAACTATCATGCCATATCAAAAATTTGGAAAATATTCCTGGGAACATATCTCCTCAGCCCCAAGGACATCAGAGAACAGGAGCCTTCAAATCTGATGGGCTTCTGTAAAAGTCTCAGATTCTGAGGACACAAATATAAGTAAGGGAGGCGCAAAAGTCCTTTTAGGACTAAGTGCGGAGACAATTAGTCTCTTTCCCTCAGTATAAAAAAAAGTATTTATTAGGACAAATTACATATGGTACAGTACATCAATCTTAAAGTTTAAAAACAGTATGAAATTGTAACTTATATGTTAAGTATGAGTTAAATTAAGAAGTGAAATCAAAGAAAAACTGGACGTATGGTACTGATATTATTGTTGAGTACAATATTAATTGTTAAAAGACATGAATTCAGTAATTGTGTGTTGTCGCCTTGAAGAATCTATTGGATGACGTGTAGTTTCGCCATCATGTCATAAACATGATATTAGCAGGTGTAGCAGTAGCCTGTTTCTCTAGTTAACCTAGCACAAGATAAAGTGCTGCTGCACCGCTACATGTGACACCAACTCTCCTTTATCACTCAGGTTCTCGTAGTTACTTCCTTTCTCCTCACACTCCATTGATTCTTGAGTGACTGCACGAAGGGCGTCTAGCTTGTCTTTAAATGTAACGGTGGTATGCTTTCACTTACTTGTGATAACAATCAATTCTCACAATTTTATTACGCAAATAATCACAAAAGTGGAACTGATGTTTGCACTGAGACAACAGATTACACACTGCTAACTAGAGATGGGTGGTGTATAATGTATTAAGTGTCAGTAACATCGTTATTAAGTGGTAACCAATTACCAGGATAATGTGTTAACAGTAAATTTTCATAATTATTAAAATTACTAGCTGTTTCCCGCGGCTTCGCACGCGTCTCTTAAGCTTTGCCCGTATATTTCTTTGCCTTCAAATAGTGTTTGGATATTTTAATATACGTAACTACTGTGTTGTAATTGCAGTTTATAATGTGCAGGCGCTTTGATAACTTTTATATCTTGCAGTACAGCCTGGTGGTTAGTTACATCAATGGGCATTGCGTATAAACCTTCTACATAGAAAAATACAAATTTTCATAGTGATCGGTCCAATAGTTTCTGAGTCTATAAAGGACAAACACACAAACATTCATTTTTATATATTATGATTGCAGAAACAGTTTTAAACAAAATTTGTCGTTTCTCTTAAGCTTACTCTATGCTTTAAAACTATAAGTGTAAAGAAATTTATTTATAAATATATTTTTTGTCGCATTATATATGTTTACAAAGAACAGCTGATTAAAAATTTGAAAAGACTCTTTCACTTAATAACATATGTTTGCTGCAATGCATTTCTTACGGGTATTTCTGTAACCAGTGGGGCGGAATCCTGAATCGGGAAAGGGATAAAAAGTATCCTATAACCTTCTACAGATCAAGACGAACAAATTAAAAAAAAAATTAGGCGAATCCGTCCAGCCGTTTGTGAGTGATGCTGTTACACACGAACAGTTTCATTTTTATATATATAGATTAATAGCTGTAAACAAAATTGAACTGATAGACTAATTAATTGTGATACAAAATACAAATTCTATGGACGAAAATTCATCTTGTATGTTAGCTAGCTAAAAGATTGAAAGTTTTGTATATTTTTGTGTGGCTCTATTAACAAATTTTTTAGGTTTTTAAAGCTCTAATAGCTGTTAATAGTCATATAGTAGACTTGGAATTAGGAATCCAAAATGCATAAAGACAGATAAGACTCTTAACACTCAATCTACATTTAATGGCTAAAGTACATAAAAATACGGTAAGAGGAGCAGCAAGAACTGTTCTCTACCATTGCTGGATCCATACTGAGTCACAAAACACTATAACACCAAGACAATCTAACCCCTTCCTCATCACGGGAATTTGTACATTACTTTCTGAACTGGCCTCAAATGATTTAAATTTTAACAGAAAATAGTGACACTCTGTTTGTTACCTTCCACTTCCTTGGTGGAGCTGGAAGCCATCTTGTCTGCAACAGCTAGTGTGAGGTCGTGAGTGTGGCCCTCCTCTAACAGCCGTACCCTCTCTCTGAGCTTGGCCGCCTCCGCCTGACACTGAGCCAGCTCCGTCTGCTGTCGTTGCTCTGCCTCTGCCTGTGGGTTCATTCTGTGCCACCATAAACATGTGTATTACAATTTTACTAAACGGTCAGAATGAAGATGAAAATCTGAATTTCATTACAGATATGGTTAGCAATAGATTTGTATCTTCAGATAGAACCTGTAGAATGTTTCCAGAAAACACTTTTCATAGACTCTTTCTGGACAAATTTTATCCATTAAATAGAAATAACCTAGGCTATTTTAAAATAAGATATCACAAAAGAAATATTTTTTATTTTTTAATTCTTAGAGGCTGACACAGCTGGTGCCATGTCTATCATGTAAGTTTTCAGGTTTTCACTGTGTCGAAAAACATTTTGGGACTTGGTTTTAAGTTTGAAAAATTCTTCTTGGCTGAATGGTATTTGACTAATACAACTTTTATAAGCTGACTTTTTACGCTCAGTTCTAAAAGAAGACATTGCAGAGCATGTTTCTAAGACGAAAAAGTGTTACTTTTCCTTTCAGATTTCATTTATTCGAGAAGTTTTCCATTGATCAGAGGATTAAGTATACCATGTATTGTAATTAAACATGAAGATGAATGGAATGACCTGAAAATATAACTAAGAATTTGGACATTTAATTACATTTCATAAGATACTTTTTGATGCCAATAAGAGATCAAATAAATTAACCGTACATGTAACAATTGGAAGTACGGGCTTGGTAATAATGAGGTAACCTTACCTGAAGTGCATTATCTTGCAGTCTCTCATGTCGAAATCTCCTTTCAAGGACCTGTACTCCATTTGTATCTTCAGTTCTTCCACCTCCTTCTGGAGACTCTCCTTTTCCTTCACCAAAGCTGCCTTCTCTGCCAGAAGAGCATCCATGCGCTCTGATGAAGCCTTGTTTCCATAACCTGCAATAATTCTCCTACAGTAGTAAAGTTTTATTCCTGCATTTAAAATGCCCTTACAATGAAGATACCATAAAACAACAAAATGTTCATAAGTGTTAGCGATCCAAATTAGACTCACACATATGCCTCAAGACTTATGTAATCATGCAAAGCTACTACTTATGCACTCAAAATATATTTTAAGATATTCAACTTGGTGATTATTGCTACAGACATCCCATTAATATGATCAAGAGGCAGGAAATTATTAACAAAGAAAAGTCTTATTAGAAAATGGAAATAATCTTTTGAATTGTCAGCGGGAATGTGAAGCTTGGTCTTATGTATTTCTAAGTTTTTATTAAGAGAATTAAAACAAGTGATTTGACTAATAGAAAATGGTATTTTTTAAAGCATTTACAAAACTGGAAATGAGAAGAAAATTTCATCAGTGTGAATAATAACAAACAATGACGTGTTCTTAAAAGCCCAAAAAACTGAAAGGAAATAAAAATTCCAATAACTAGGGTTAGGTCGATATCGATACTTGACATTACAATTACAACTCTTAGCAGTGTAAAGGTTTCCTGATTCCCTTTGCACTTGATTCTGATACCAATATTTCCAACGTATTTTATTACAAAATAATTAATAAAAGTGCTTAAAATAAGCATGGAAAGTTTGTTGAAGCTGCACATAAAATCTTCAACTAATTCTATTCTTATTGGCAGTACGCAAATTGTCAATAGTTAAAACGTGTTATAGTCACAATTTCTTGTACGGTAAATTTTATATATCAAAAAAGTAATTACTGTATTAAAAAAAATAATGTTTATGAAATGGGGGAGGAAGGGAGGGATCAGAAACTCTTTATTACAATATCTTTGAGAAATGTATAGCTTCAATTAACAATAATTTTATGTCTGTAATATAATTTATAATAATAATGTTTACACAAAAGTACATATAGTATAGAACATACATATATGTTATCATGACCAAGAGTATTTAAACATTTTTGTCTGGCCACTCTTTGTTTTAATTGTAACAAAACAAAATTATCCAGTGCATTATATTCTTAACTACTATCTATAATTAAAGAGGGCGAAAAGCCAAGTTTTTGTTAATTTAGATATGATACAAAAAGCAGGCATATCGATAACAGATTGTAAGGATATTTCTCTTCTTCTCCATTGAGACATTAAAAAGAATGCACTTTATGAAGACGAAGAGAAATATCCTTCCAATCTGGTAAAGGTAAGTCTGCTCTTCCCATTCTATCTAATTATTTAGTTACTAACACTATTTATGTATTAGTTAAAAATAATATTCATATATTAGTTAACAATAATATTTAGTTATTATTTATATAGGAATCTGTATCTGTAAGTTAAAACCAAATTTTAGAATCGGAAGAAATCAAATCTTTTTAGAATTGGCCAATCATTGCTGAAAAGACAAAAGTGCAAAATAGATCATGACCATAATTTCAGAGAAGAGTTCTACTAACCTTCCACATCCATGATGGCTAGACTAGGATCTAACTCCAACTGTAACATGCGTTGCTGATACCCAGACACCAGCTTCTCTAAAGCCTCCAGCCTGGAGTTGGGCTGGGACTCCAGTCATGGATCATGACCATAATTTCAGAGAAGAGTTCTACTAACCTTCCACATCCATGATGGCTAGACTGGGATCTGACTCCAACTGTAACATGCGTTGCTGGTATCCAGACACCAGTTTCTCTAAAGCCTCCAGCCTGGAGTTGGGCTGGGACTCCAGTGAGACTCCAGTCATGGATCATGACCATAATTTCAGAGAAGAGTTCTACTAACCTTCCACATCCATGATGGCTAGACTGGGATCTGACTCCAACTGTAACATGCGTTGCTGGTACCCAGACACCAGTTTCTCTAAAGCCTCCAGCCTGGAGTTGGGCTGGGACTCCAGTGAGACTCCAGTCATGGATCATGACCATAATTTCAGAGAAGAGTTCTACTAACCTTCCACATCCATGATGGCTAGACTGGGATCTGACTCCAACTGTAACATGCGTTGCTGGTACCCAGACACCAGCTTCTCTAAAGCCTCCAGCCTGGAGTTGGGCTGGGACTCCAGTGAGACTCCAGTCATGGTCACCTCTTTCTGGCACGAGTCCACCAGGCTGCGCAGATCATCTCGTTCCTGTCACAATTTACAGTGGTTATGAATAAACACCAATCCTCACATTCATAACAATGGACATCTCTGTATGGTTTGACAATGTTGAACAGGTATTACTTAAAACATCTGGTATGGTCCAGTTTCCATCAAACGTAATAAAAAGCGTTGGCCTCTATAAGTATATAAAATAATAGTATTTGTCCTACATTAAATAGGCAGATAGTATTAATAGGTAATATTTCAAATAAAACCAAATACTCAGAAAGTAAAAAAAATTAATGCTGGTCACTAGAGCAGTTGAGAACTGGCAACAATTAATGGTTCTCCTGCTGCTGAATGTGGTAGACGTGCTTTAGTATAGTCCGTTGCAACTTCTTCCTTGCTCCCAGTCTATACAGGCTGTAGCCAGTACACCTTTCTACTTGTATCTTTCCCTGTTATTCTCTTTGTTCAATTCAGCCTACTACCAAGCAACTCTGAACTTATCCTGTGATGTGATACACATTCTTTTTTCTGTTATATACAATGCTCTTGTTGCAACCAGTGGTTTGGTACCTTCTGGGGCCACTTCCAATCATTAAGTATTTTCAATAAGTTACAGTAGTTAGTAAAAAACAAATTAATTTACTTTCATATTTTCTAGATATTTTGAGGGTTTAAAACTAATTGTAAAAATTTTGTATGTACAACTGTTTAATATGCCTCCACAAAGCGGATAATCCATAAGCTGTATTTACAATTAATTTAATATTGTGAAAATACCATAAAATACACACACACACACACACGCACGCACGCACACACACACACACAATTTTCCACATGAAATCAATTTAAATGATATCTATGCCTAACCTAGACCTAGATATTTCAAAACCGAATATAATGGTCGAATTCACATTACATTTAAACTACAATAATCTTTTACTTGTGTTAAATGTTTTTATTACACGTGATAGTTTTAAAATATTACTTTCATTTTGTAATTATAGATACTAGAAAGTTTACTTACCCAAGTGATAAGAGTGATCTGTTTTCGTAGCCTGCGGATCTTGGTGGATTGCAGCTCCAAGTTTTTCTTTGTGTTAGCAAGCTGATCATTGGCTTCTTGTAGCTGTTTTAGTTTTTCATTGTGAACTTCTTTGAGGCTTTTCAGTCTGAAATTTAGAAACACAATAACTCTATTATATTGTGTAGAAGTTATGTGTATATAAAAACTTGTTGCAGTGTTCCACTTTAAAGCTTATGCAGGTGTGACATGTGTTCTTGACTTCTGTGCAGTGACAACGCTTGCCTGCATTTTCTTCCATCTAGATCTCCAGCTGTTGTCGGATATGATTCCATTTATTTTAATAACAGTTCATTGCCACACATAGTAAGTTTTAAGTACATGTTTATGTATGAAGTTAAGTACAACATAGGAAGAGGGTACATTTCTATCCTCGAAAAGTAGTGTTATATACATTTTGTAACATACAACGATGGCAAATTTTCGAACTCCAACTATCTATCCTTTCAAACCATCCATCATCAATAACAAACTTTAAACAAAGAAAATAAGTTCTTGTGAACAGCTGACATCCACGCATACACACATCAGATAAACATTGATGCACTAACACGAACTGCAAGTCAAATAAAACCACAATACAGTACTTTGATTATCTGTCTACAGCTTCTTACTCACAAAAGTACGAGGAAAACAATTTTACGTAATCAATAATTTGTTTACTCTTAATCAGCTGTCATCCGTAATATATATATCATACACAATCATAGACATAGAATTTACGAACTTAAAGTCAAATACGTCTTATAAAAATCATATTTCCTTTTTTCATCTATCTACAGTTATCACAAATATTTGATCAAAATTTGATATTGAATACATATAAACAAATTATTATATAACTTTTTATATATTGGAAGTTTTATATGCAGGGTTTACACAAAAGAACTCCAGGGTTTTTAGGTTAAATATTTAAATCAAATTACAAACTTAATGTAATGTGTTATACATAATTTTAAAGGTAATATAATCAACATTATTTTACAATTCAATAAATTTCAATGTGGACCCTATTAGTGACACAGCATGCATCAAAATAATATTCAAGCTCTCCCCATATCCTGGCCAGCATATCTGGGTTTCCACGCGAGCAATTATTGTTGTCGAACAATGGTTTGAGATTTTCATAAATAGTAGTTGGCAGTACTGCTGATTGTTGACTTTGAAAATACCTTAGCAGACACTCACTCAGTTATTGTAGTGCCTGCTAACAAAAGGTAACGCCTCGACAAAAGGCACAATGTGTTGGCTTGTAGAAACTAGTTTAATTGTTACGGTTCAGAGGAACTTTCAATGCAATTATGGTGGAGATGTGCCCACATTGAAGTTTACTGTTGTAAAAAAGTCTTGGTTATATTACTTTTAAAATGAAAACACATTAAATTAAGTTTCTGGTTTGATAAAAATCTTTAACCTCAAAACCCTGCAGTTATTTTGTGGAAACCCTGTAATTGATGTATCACCATTTCTTTTGAACATTAATACTGTATTTTAATTAACTAGTAAATTGAAAACTATATTTGAGATATAGCTATTTTACCTTGTTTCCCAAATTACAAAGACCCTACAATAGAACACACTAGTAGGGAAACTAATATTAGTTCCAAAGAGGGTTTTTATCTACATGTTGGAGATATATCTTTCTGGTAAAATGTTGTTTCAAGTTATATAAATACTACCTTTTAGGCAACTATTATGACTGGCTGATGTTAACATAGCATATTATGCACCACAAATTTATGTTCTAATCACACAGGTTTAATTTTGCTAAGAACAAGAAGTAAGCTAATAATAAAAATTTTGAGAGTTTTGTAGAAAACTCCAGGAATTTTCAGGCCAAATTTAAATACAATGTATTTTTCATGTTTTAGGTCACATAGCAGGCATCCTATAATACACCTGTATGTCACAAAGTATGTGACTTACACGCTCTCTGCTTGCGCCTTCTCTTGTGACAGAGTCAGCTCACGTTGCTGCAGTGTCTCTATACAGCGGCGTAAAGCGAGTGGGCCATGCAGTGGAGCGGACCCCATCACAGAACGGGCCAGTCCCTCCCACTCATTCAGCCGCCCTTGGGCTACGCCTACCTCCACACGCAGACTCACGCACTCTCGCTCACGCTCCTCCAGTTGCCGCAGCTTGGTGCGCAGGTCCTCCACAAGCCCTTCCAAGTAGACGGTGTTGGTGGTCGCTTGTCTGTAACACAACAAAAAGCACCAACTTGATGACATGACTAGACTTCCGTAAATAAACAGTTACGATTCATTAAAAATTTAGGAAGATAGCTAGGAAAACTAGAAGACTTTCTTTTTGTTCAAAATAAGAAGGATTGACAGACTGGTTACATTTTATGCTTAATCTGGTGAATACCAAATTTACAGTTTTAATGGTATTTCTTTCATGACAACATTGAATAAGGTAACTTCAGTACAGAAAGTTGCTTTTATAATAGTAATTTACTGCTACAGGAAGATCATTAGTGTACAACAATAATTAAAATTAGTACATAAATAAATGTATGCTATATATATATATATATATATATATATATATACCCATCCACAAAAGTTAATAATAATGTGAACATATTTTAACAGACCTCAAAAGTACAAGAAATAATGGTTAAAATATAACAACAACTTAGGTGAATATATTAATATACAAGTTATCAAAATAGTGTTTACATCCAACTATAGTACTTATCATATTTAACTATAATTTATTTAAAAACTATAAATATATATAATGTTTTTGTTAACCTTTATCTAATAGGACATTTAAAAAAAGACAGTCTATAGATTTCTTTTTTTAGTAGCGAAACGAATCGAAGTATTTTTACCTTATAATTGAACTAGCTTGCACACCTTATGCTAAATCCTGTATTGCCTAATATGTAAAGTACACAGTATATCTAGATATCTAATTATATACAGTATGTCCCATGAAAATATTTACATATTAAAGCTTCCATAACATGCTCATTTACTGGCCCATCATTTTGAAACTTTCCACACTTTTCAATTAGAATATCAATAATAGTGTTTAAAATTTACAACTGTCTCATTCAAAAGAAACATATTTAAAATTAAGTGCATTAAAAGAAAAACATATAAATGAAAAACTTATTGTAAAACCAATTTATTCAATCTAAAATCCATCCACAGAAACAACAATATACAATAGACAATAGACAAACTCTTTATTAACAAAACATCAAGAATTGCAATGGCGTCAAGTTTTACAAAGTTGGTTCTTTATCTGCCATCCTGTTCTTCTCCTTTCCAGTTCATGAACTCATCCATGGAGTAGAATGGTCGGCCGGCCAGCCATCTGGTTAGTTTGGTCTTCAATGTATTTCCTTGTAGCATTTTTATGTCCTCCGGAAGGTGGTTGAATAGTCTCCTGCCAATGTAGGATGGTTTCCTCGTAAACAGAGCAGTGCGGTGTTGTGGCAGGTGGAAGTTTAAAGCTTGGCGCGTGTTATAGTTATGAAGGTTGTGGCCTCGTTGTAACTCCTCTTTGACAGCATGCATTATGACCTCTCTAATGTAAAGGCTAATGATCGTTAAGACACCTTCATGAATGAAGGCGTCTCTGCAGCTTTCCCTTGGACCGAGACCTGACATAATTCTGACTGCTCTTTTCTGTAACAGTAGGATTCTTTTTACGTTTCCTGCTGTTGTGCCTCCCCAGACCACGAGACCGTATCTCAGGTGTGACTCGATCAGAGCATAGTAGGCGATCCTTGTAGTTGCGTCATCACTGGCACTTTTTACTCTTTTTAAGATGTATAAACATGTGTTCAGTTTTTTTGAGAGTGTGTCAACGTGATTGTTCCATGATAGGTTGTTATCAATGGTCATCCCGAGGAATTTGGTTTGGCTTTCCATTGATACATCAGGCAGTGCGGGAACGTCCTCTCGTCTCCTTCCAGAAGCCAGTTGTTTGGTCTTTTCAGTGTTGACAACCAGATCGTTTTCGTGGCAGTATTGGTATGCTAAGTTTAGCGCAGTATAGGAGTTGACTGCCATATTATTAGGTGTTGACTCAGACATTAAAAGTGTTTGTGTCGTCGGCGTACATCAGTGGCGCACAGTGTGTGCCTAAGTACTGCGGCATGTCATTAGTCATGAGGATGAATAGGACTGGTCCGAGCACTGAGCCCTGAGGCACGCCTCTCTTGACAGGCAGGGGGTTTGATCTCAGTGTTTGTGAGAGATTTTTGTGTCTGCATTGAATCTCAACTGTCTGGCTTCTCCCCTCCAGGTAGCTCTTGAACCACTCTTTAGCATGTCCTTTAATTCCAAGTTGTTCGAGTTTGTAGAGGATCAGCTCGTGCCCCAGGCAGTCAAATGCCTTGCTGAAGTCCAGCATGATACTTGTGACTATGTTTTTCTCTTCTAGGTTGTCGATGATAAATTCCGCAAGTTTAATAATGGCCGATGTTGTGGACCTTCCTTTAATAAAGCCGTGTTGATTGTCTGTTAAGAGGTGGTGTAGCTCACAGTGGTCCATTAGTCTTTTCAGAACTACTTTCTCGATCACCTTAGAGCATGTTGGGATCAGAGAAATGGGCCTGTAGTTAGTGGCTTCTGTGTGGCTTCCACCTTTGAGCTTTGGGTATACTTTACTTTGTTTAAGGGCTGATGGAAAATGGCCATGAGCAAGGGATAGGTTTATTATTTTAACTATAGGTTGTATCAGTGGTTTACTGCAGTGTTTTAGCATTCTTGCTGAAATTTCATCAATCCCTGCTGAGGTTTTAGGTTTAAGACTCTTTATTATGGCCTCGACTTCATGTTCATTAGTGAGAGGCAGCTGGGTTAAATCGTGGTTTGTGGTTTGGGGTTGGCTTGCAGTCTGTTTTCCTATTCTTGGCTGGTGACTTAGGGTGTGATCTGCTATATTTGCAAAGTATTCATTAAGGTGGTTAGCTATTTGAAGAGGGTTGGTGATGACGTCTCCTCCAATGTTAAGTCGTGGTTGGGATAGTTTAGAACATTTGATTCCTCTCTCACTATTTATAACCTGCCATAAGGCTTTTGATTTGTTTTCGGAGTTAGCTATGTGATTTGCTGCTGCTTGCCGTTTATTTAATTTTAGCCTGATATCATATTCTTTTTTTGCCTTGCTCATTTCATTTTTATCTGTTTGTGCACCTGTGAGCTCGTACGTTCGGAGCCATGTCAGATATGTTGCTTTAAGACGATTGGTTTCCTCATCCATATATATTGGTGACTTCCTTTTCTTTTGTCTCACGGTCTTCCTAGGGCATATCATGTTCATGGTTCCGATAGTGGTTGATAGAAAGTTGTTGTAGGCTATTTCCGCTGAGTCCGAGTTAAGTACATTTTCCCAGTCTTCTTGCTCCAGCTGAACTTTCAGAAGATTTAGGTTTTCTTGATTTAGTATTCTGCAGATTGTCTTCTTTTGGGTTGGTACTGATGTTGCGTGGTTTATTTCGCAGAGTTGAGCAGTGTGGTCTGAGACTCCGGCATGAATTACAGTTGAGGTTGTTTGTTCCTTGTGTAGGTTCGTGCAGATAAAGTCTATTGATGTGCTAGACGTGGGGGTGACCCGGGTTGGGGGGAGTGGCAGTCTTGAGATGTTGTGGCTGCTTAAAGTGTTATTTAGCATTTGGTTGTCCCTGTTTGTTGTCAAACCATCAACATTAATGTCCCCCATTACTAGAAGTGGGTGATTTTCTGCTTTTGTCTCCTCAATTGCTGCCGAAAGTAGACTCAGTGCTTCTTCCAGCCGTCCTGCTGGAGTTCTATACACGCCAAGAATGTACTGTTGCCTTTTCCCCATGGTTAGTTTGATCATTGCCATTTCAAGTGTCAGTTCTTGGCTATGGCTATTGATATTTATAGCCTGTACTGATGTTTCCAGTTCATCTTTAACAAAAATGGCAATGCCTCCTTTTTTGTGAATCTTGCGACTGAAGTGTGTTGTTAAGCAATAGTTTGGCACTCTGGTGTTTTCTATTTGGTCCTTTTTTTAGCCCGTGTTCACTAAGAATGATAATGTCTGGGTTTATTTCATCAAGTAGGTGGTTTAGCCTATTCGTTTTGTTGCTCATTTCTTGCATGTTTTGGTGCAGGATGGAGAGTTTATTTAAAGGATTTGTTAAACTTGAGGTGGCTGTTGGTTTTTCTGTGTTTACTGCAACATTTTGATGGAGAACTGGAGGTGTTTTGTCTTTTAGTGGCTCTGGGTGTACAAATAACTTGTACACTCTTAAAAAGATTTCTGGGTATTCACAAAAGTTCCTCTTTGATAACGTAAACATGAGAGAGTTGTAAAATGTACATCATTCTTGGTATCCAAATTGTAAAGTGTGAAAAGTTAAAAATGGTCATATAATCTTAGATGTGTAAACTTCTTCATGGGACACACTGAATCTTAAAATAATACAATATAGAAACTCTATTTTGAATAAAAATTAGAAACCATTAGTTAATACAAATAATGAAATGAAAAATTTCTTTATTTACAGAGGCAAAGTTAGGACTTAAAAGTCCTCTCTACCACTTAACCTCCATATTTTTAACAATAATCATAATCATAATAACATATTTATTTATAATAACATTATATTAATAATCATATTTTTAACAGTTCATTAGCATTGACATTAAAATATTAGCCTTTATAGAATATATTTATAGATTTGAATTAGTTTATATTTATAATGCAGTTTCAAATTTTACTCCTATTTTAAAAGCGAACTTAAGATGGATAGCTGGCAGCTGACAATGTTTCCGCTTAACACATTCACTGCTGCCAGAAAATACGTAAAATACAAGCCCATGCTGAAAATATTTTTTTTAGGTTTTACTTACCATTATTATGTGGAGACTTCATATGCACCATCAATGATGTGTATATGTCCATATATACATATATACAGCAACAATATAGTAGCGGCACCGGAAGGTGCCGGCCGCACTCGGCAGGTCAGATGCCATTGGACACCCGACGGTGTCAGTCGCGTCCGTCACTTTCCACGCACAACACTTTTCACTGTTCAAATTGTTTACAGTATTCATTCATTTGTAACCGTCATACACACAATTATATACAATATTTACAATATTTCCACTTTTTCCTGCCTCATTTTCTTTCCTACTCATGATACTTGTCGAAGCATCTCAGTGCACATAGGCCAGGTTCGCCAGGGCACTGGGCACAAAAGAAAAGGGTCATGGTTCTTTTCTTTGTCTTTGAGCATTCTCTGCATCGTTTTCTCTTCATCCTTTCTCCTGTGTTGTCAGGTGTGTCCATTTTTGACAATACGTGTCTGACAGTTGTTTGTTGTCTAGGCCGGAGTGGAGGTGTGATTGCGTTTGCTGCAGGCAAAAGCATGTTGATGATGGACAATCTAAAGTGGTACAGCGATCTTTTCCTTGGGTTGGTTTGTAAATAAAGTTTGAAGGAGTTCACCAACAACGTCTGAAGGAAATGGACGAAGATCTTTTTGTACCAGCGAATTGATTTGTGTTCGAAGGCATAATAGCTCATAAGCTGATCATTTCGGTCCACACCCTTCATATGGGCGTTGTACTGTATTATGGGCAGAGGCTTTTGGCGAGGTTGGTTATACCTATTCATTGAGATTGCCCAATCATTCTCAAACTCTGTGGATAGGTACAACACCTGACGCTTGTCGCACCATTTTGCTATCAAAACACCATTGGCGTACCGTTCTGCCTTTTCTCCTCTGGCAAGACGAGCTGTCTTGAGATCTAGCGGAACATGCTTTCGGTCTGAGCGCATTGTGCCGGTGCAGTAGGTTTTCTCACTCAGTAACTCGGTTGCAAGGGGGTAACTGATATAATAATTATCCATATACAATGAATGGCCCACCCCAAGCATTCCCCTCATCAAATACTTGACTACTTTGCTAGCATGACCTTTTCCTCCAAGTTCACCTCCCTTCCCAGAATACACAGTGAAACTTACACAAAGTCCATCCGGTTCACATAACGAGTAAATCTTGATACCATATTTATGGCGCTTTCCTTGAATGTATTGTCGAAAGTGCAGACGTCCTCTCCATAGCACCATTCCTTCATCAATCGACAACTCTCGACTTGGGTAGTAGATGGTTTTCATCTTTTGATTGAAATAGTCAATCAAAAGCCTGACTTTGTAGAGGCGATCATCAGGTACAGTCTCTTCGTCACTTTCATAAAAATTTAAACATCTTAGGATCAGGAGAAATCTGTCTCTGCTCATTTGGGATCTCACGAATCCAAAATTAAACATACGATCAGTTTTCCAGTAATCGTTTAGACGATTGATTTTTACAGTTCCCATGTGAAAGATTAGCCCGAAAAATTTTTTCAGTTCAGCCACTGTCAGTTCCTGCCAATTATTTATTCTTGATTTTATTTTGAGGTTAGGGGAAAATAATATTTCCCAGGCATTTTTGTTAGTGGCAGACACAATTTTTTCCAACAAGGTATCATCAAGTAGTAAAAAAAAACCAATCGATAGGATCGTTTGTTCCGGGGGCAGGTACAAGCAATTTGTTTTCTTTTGTGAAGGGAATTCTTCGCATACCTGCAGTACGAAGTGACCATATTGGGTCAGAAATCACTTGATCAGCTTCCTGGTCATCCGTGTCCTCATCCTCGATGTCCACAGGCGCCACCACATTGACAATAGGCGGCGCGTCAAGCTGGGCTTGGTCAATGTCACTCTCCGGGCCGGCAGACGCCACAGAATCGTCAGAACTACTTTCCACATCACTCTCACTCAAATAGTGTCTTATTTGGCTAGAACTAGGACCATCCATTGTTCACAACGAAGTTCACAGCCCCTACAACTATAACAATACACCAAACACACAGATTAGCCGATGAACTCAACCCGAACCACGTGGAACAACAAACAAGGGTACTCTACACGCGGCGCGAAATATACCTTCCTCACGCAGAAGCTGAAACAGCACTGACGTTGTGAAATCTAGAAGGTGGCGTGACACCGTCCGGTGCCGAACGCACCCGAGGACACCCGAAGCGCGGCACCGTGCGGTGCCAGCCGCATTCAATGTGTTAAAATGAAGCATCTTCCGTAATTCTACAACTAAAATTAAAATTGAGAAAGTGTTTGAGGTTTAACACTGTTCTTATGGAGATTTGAAGATCACAGTCAGAGCAGCCAGGCGCTGTTTCTTAAGGGTGAAATGTATCCTTTAGAATAGAAACTGCAGGATTATTTTTTAAAATGTTTAAAATATAAAAACAACTTGCTTTTTCAGACAATGCCCCATATCTAGATTAGAAAACATTATTTATATCAATTGTAGATAGACTGAATATTAGCTAATGACTGCTAGGCTATGGGATAACTTTTAAATCATGTATTTAATTAAAGGGCAATTCAAAATGTAGTAAACATTTAAATTAAGTTAATTTGTTAGATATAAAACATAAGTTTGTTTTTAAACTCAATGTTTGCAGATCATTATATCTTACAAAACATGCATGTATTGATTAAATAGGCAAGTAGTACCAATAAAGTGATAGTGTTTGTGCATAATATATTTATAATTTTGTCAAAGATAAGTATGTTAGGAAGTATGATCATAGGACATTTGTAATATTCAGTATTGCATAGTCATGTCACAGATTTGTACTTGTACTAACCTCAGATTTTTATTATCCTCCTTGAGCAGACTAATTTCCCGCTCAAGTTCTGAGATCCTAAGCAGCTTGTTCTGCTGAGTCTGCGCCAGATTATAAGCCTCTTGGTGAGACTCTTTCTCATACTCCAGCTCCTGAAATAACCATCACTTCACAGTTAATCGTATGAAACTAGATATTTGCCAATGTAAAGTATTACAAAAACACTTGATACCTAAAATATAGTTTCTTCCTCAGGTTAAATAATTTAACATACAGCAAATAAGGTTAAGCAAACAAATAATACAACAAGACATGTGACATGGTGCGGCACTGGGTGGGACTAGAGCCGCCATCTTGGCGTCAGAGTGTTTCTACACTCAGCACACAACCATCTATGGTAGATTGTGTATGTGCCTACTGTAGTGGAGTGTTGAATTGAGTGCTGTAATTTAAAATACTGCCAGTTGTAAAGTGTGATCTGCGATAAAGTTTTTGTTGGAGAAAATCATAAACCAATTTAAATGTATTGCCAGATTTGTGATGTGTACGGTCAAGGAATGAGTGAAAGTGAGTAATGTAGTGGTGCATTGACTTTAAAATTGGATGAACCAGTGCTCACGATGAGCATCACAGTGATAAGCCTAATCTTGCGGGTGATGAATTAGTGACAAAAATCAATGAACCAATCCGTGAAAATCGTCATTCACGATTACAGAACTCTCAGAACATTTCCTCCAAATTTCATGAAGTTTATTTCACTTGGTAACCACAAGTTTTGTGCCAGGTGGGTTCTGAAAAACTAACAGAAGACCGCAAAATACAGACTTGATGTAGCTCTGATATTTTTGGAAGACAAAAGTCATTGTACCGTAACCGGCGACTAGATTTGTTTAAAGCAAGGCACCTGTAAAACAAACCGATAGTTGATGGAGTAGGGACACACTCATTTGCCCAAGAAACTGAGGAAGTGTCTGCACATGGTGTCAGCAAGAAAAATCATGAGTTCTGTATTTTGGGACACCCACAGAGTGATTCTAGTTTATTTTCTTGAACATGGCTAAATTATTATCTCAGAGAGGTATTGCCAAACACTCAGAAACTTATGACGTGCAATACAAAACAAGCATTGGTATAAACTCAGTAAAAAAGTTTTGTTTTCCACAATGCTTGTCCTCACACAGTCAGTCGTACACAAGAGCTCGTGGATGGTAAGTTATCAACCATCCGCAGTACAACCCAGATTTGGCCCTAAGCGACTACCATCTGTTCCCAGCAATGAAGACATGGCTCGCTATGCAACGATTTGACACTGACGCTGAACTGCATGCCAATGTTAACCAGTGGTTATGCTTAATTTACAAAGGCAGGAGTCAGTAAACAAATATTTTCAGCCTTAGATATTCAAACAATTTATGGGCTATATATAATGGAAATGGTGTTAGCAGTAAGGCTTGCTAGACAGTTTACCTAACTAGGCACTTTCCACAACTATTCAACAAGAAACCAAAATCAGATGGCAGCCCTAGAATTTACTATGAAAAACACCAACTGCATTAGAATTTATAATAACTCACCTATAGAGATTTTAAGAGCAAGCCATTTTCTGAATTTTAAAAAGAAGCTTAAAAAGTACTTAATTGCCAGGTGGTTGTATTCTTTTCATGAATTTTTCCAACAACCTTAATACTTAAAATGTATTATTTAAAACTATATTTAATTTGATACTCAACGTTGGTTGTACAAGTCACTGTAACTATTTAAGTTAGGTTATTATGTTCATTGACATTATTTCATGTTTGTATATATATTTGTTATGTACAAATTTTGATTAAAGTTTAATTTGAATTTGAACCTTCAAAATTTAAAGAATAAAGACTATAATTTTCACTTTTTTCATTTCAAAACGTTTTACTTTCTGGACAGCCCTTGTACATACCATCAAGAAAGAGATAATATTTCAAAGTCTTTAAATTAAGTATTTATGTTTTTGAATTACTTAAAAATGTAATGGCATGTCTGTAAATAACCTGTTACTCATTTTATATTTTTAACTCCTCATTCACTTTAAATCTTACATAATAATATTCTTTCTAAAAACTCTTTCATGTTTGAACAAGTATTTGAATAGCTACAAATTAGAATACTAATATAATAATAAAGAGCAAATAAACAGCAAAACTGTGTAAAGAACATACAAAATATATTTTGTTTGTTACTAAACCAATAGTTGCAGGAAGTTACAAATAGTTGCAATAATTCTGTAAGATAGCAGTACAAGTTAGGAGGAACTGTGATGAAAAACAACTAAATTACTGGTAATGAGGAGATTGATAAAACATTTCATATACTACTTCTAGACAGCACCCCTAGACATGCACAAAGCAGAGAGCAATGATAAGGCAACTGGAGGTAATTAGCTTATAGCACCAGGCAACCCGTTGTGGTGATTAGATGTAATCGCCTGGGAGAGGGTTAACACAAGTCAAGTTTCATGTAAAAAAGGACAAAGGACGAAGCCTTTTAACAACATTCTTTTAACGACAGAGTTAAATCCACTACAATTGGCACTTGCTATCCAGGTAACAAAACACACTTCATTTATAAGAAGGAAGTGGCATTAATTTTAAAATATATAACATTTAAGTATAATACATGTATCTAATTTTCTGCAGGATATGTTTTTTGAAGATTTTTATAAGAAATCTAATAATTCCAAAAATATTTATTTATATACTTTAATATATTATTTACAACATAGGAATAAAATATTTTTTTAATATTCTCTGAGTATATTTGAGTTAAACATACAAACATAAAAGTTTTATTTTACATGATTACCAGTATATTGGTATGTATTATACATACATTTATAGGTTTTAATATTGTTTTAATATACTTACAGTTTTATATAGCAAATATAGTTATGTTAGCTTGGATATATCCAACCCTGCCACTTGGGAATCTTAAACAAAACAGCTTGAAAATTAAAGCTCTTCCTGAATTTCGTCCAGTATTCTGACCTTGATACGCTGAGTAGCCACGAGCAACTTAGACTTGTCGGTCTCCCACTGCCGCAGCTCCCTCCGTCTGTCACGGAGTTCCGTCGTCAGTTCCTCTGTTAGTTTCCGAGCCTCTACCAGCTCTGCCCGTACTCCAGCAGCCTCCGCCTCCACTCGGGCTAGCTGACGCTCTACCGCCTCCAACTTGTCTCGGCTACTACTCTCCAGCTAGGCAGACAGCACCACCAAGTTTTAGATTAATTTTTAAACATTTACTTACCATGTTGACTGGCATAAACATCACAGACTCTTGTTGGTTTCATACCAACTAGCCGTATGTCAGAGTAATACTTAATGAAATATACACTTGTTACACATCTATGCTAGTTTTAAGAGATACGACAGATATGGACCATGTGTAGCTGTTCTGTACTTGGAGATTTCAGATTTCTATATTGGAGTTGCATGGGCAATTCTCTTTATGCATCAATCATTATATTATTGCATGTTATTCATTCAAATTTCATATAATCTTACTTCATCAGCATTTTCTATGGCTAATTATTATAAGCTATTTTCTCTGGCCACCCTTTCCTATTGTTTTTAGTTTTTTTTTTAAATATAGCAACTACAAGTACTCTTCAAAATGTTATTTTTCAAGTCATGGATTTACTAATACGTTTCTTTTACACTCTGCATATTTAGTATTCATCATGTAATAACAAAAATCAATAAAGAATCCTGCAATAGTAAATACATGAATATGTATTTGTAAATAATAAAATGAAAAACTCATCTTAATTCAGTGTAGAGGCTGTATTCTAAAATAAAACCAATTATCCTCTCTTCAAAAAATGAGCTTTCAAAAAAGCTAAAAGTATAAGATGATAATTATAAGATTAAAACGTTTTTTAGAAAATTATTAAAAGTTAAGAACTTGAGATGCCAATTAATTGTAGTTCTAGTTGCATATAGATACAGAATCTACAATAAACTGATATGGGAGAAATAGACGGCTCAATAGTGGTAAAATTATGAAAGAACTGGAACTGTCTTAATGGTTCAATATAATTACAAAATTCTTAATTTGCCTTAACCCTAGAACTGTTAATCGACATAATTATGTCGGTTAATGCCGCTTTTGTGGTGTTAACCGTCAAAATTTTGTCGATCAAACATTCCCTCGTATAATTACTTTTTATAATATACTCCGGTAACGTATCGATATAATTCATGCACCATTGGATTCGGGAAGAAAAATGCTAATGAACAGATGAGTTTTATTCCTCTTTGTATTATGGTTATGACGTAGCAAGCTTGTTATTTTGAACGTAAAAGAAAACACGACGCCGTTTGTTGTGACCGCCATATTGCCGCTGCCGTTCTATATCACATTCGTGCCGAGCTGTGGATATTTGTAAGTTTTAATAGTTTTACGCGTGTTTTAGTGTCGTATTTAATGTGTAGTGTGTTGTTTGATGTCGTAGTAGTGTAAACATATATACTTTAGAATAAATCAATTTCTATTTACTGAAATATGTTTGAGAAATTACCGGCTTTGTGTAGGCTATGGCAAAATGACTTGGCTAAAATTCATTTCACATAGTTTGTTATTGGTTTCACTTACTAAACGTTATTTATAGCACTCTTTTAGCTCTGAAGTAACTATTTATTTTTGGTAAATAGATAGTTTTCACAATAAAATATATATTTCCTGTAATTTCTTTGGTTATATATAATAACTGTTTGGGTTATTCTATATTTTTTCAATATCTTTAGTTATATTTATAGTTTTCTAACTACATAATATTTCCTATTACTTATAAACCATAAATTTATAAATTTTGATATAGTACAAGCTGTAGAAACTATTTTATATTTTGCTGAATGAAAATGTTTCGCAAAATTTTTGAATAATGGCAAAATTTTACTTTTTTTACTTTTCAAAAAATAATTTATGGTAATTATTTCATTACTACTGTATATTCTATTTTATTCTAAGTAATAAAATATGCAAAATAACATGTATTCATAGATAAATGTATTAGCAAAACTTGTTTTACCAAAGTCTTACGTGTACACCCGATTTTCAGAATTTATACGCATCGCTGCTTTTTGTTCTATAGCTTTATGATGCTTTCATAAATGTGTATAATGTTTATATTTTTCTGAAACTAGATAAAATTTGACACAGAATGGCTATCTCACTTATAAATATTTCTCACTATAACTTCATTTGCTAGGTATGGTCCCCCCAAATTTAAGAAATATTTTTCGTAAATTTTTATATTTGATTAAAAAAAGTGTTTATTAGAAAATTTTTTATGGTTAATTTTACAATATAGCGCAATTCTACGTTTAATTCTGAACACAATAATATATACTCTTATTTATATTGCTTTTATTTTATATTTTTTAATAATTGTTTTAAAAAAACCTTGCGCGAAGCTCCAAAACAGCCCGACACTACAGGATGAAATGACCGCCAGTTCTAGGGTTAAGCATACTCGAAAAACCATACACAATTAAATGCAAGTCTAGTGTTCAAATCATGTTTAAACTGCTGAAAGGATATTGAAATAGTTGTCTTAGGTTAGTTACTTAGTCCGAAAAAACTATGTGACAATTTTTAAGAAAACAAACTCAAGTAAGTCATAAATGCAGTATTTCTGAATCCAGATATCAAAATCTAGATGTAATTCAGAATTTTCAATAGAGCTGGGTTTTAATAGGTATTTTTTTTAAACCATGCCATCATTCTCTGCTGACCTTCTCTCAAAACAGATCTGTTAAAGGCTTGTCTAGATATGATTAAAACCTCTCTTGATGGGAAATCCAGCTTCTCGCTTGATCATCAAACAATTAGCCAAACCTAGCTCAAATTTCAGAAAACTTCTACAACCAGGTCTTTTGAAGAGAAAGAGTTTTTATATTATAAAACATTCTAAAACCATGTTCTGTCTTTATTTTTTTACTTTCAAAGTATTAGTTACAAGTCTTTAGCAAGTAGTTGTTTATTCTTTCTGTTTTGTGGTTCAGTTTTTGAATTGATATACCACTTTAATTACATAGAGATAAATGTTGAAGGGCTTACTAACCTCTGCCAGTTTGTCCTGCAACTGAGCATTGTCAAGCTGTAGTTTCTCACATCTATCATCTGAAACATATTTTTCTTGTTTCTGTGAGTTCCGCAACTTTTCCAACTCCTCACGTGCCTCAGCATCTCGCTTACGAATAGTTTTCAGCCGATGTTCTAGTTCATGGATCTACACAAAAGCCATATCAAGAGTGATTAGTTGAAGTATAAAATCAATGGTTAGTACTTTTTCTAGCACATTATTCATACTACTCAACAATTCAACAATATTCAGAATAGTCCGATAATGATTTTTCAGAACAAAAACTCTAAAAAAGTTGAAATTGTCTTCAGCTTCAATTTTTGATACTGAAGGAAATACAATTTTTTAAATACTCTCATTTTATATGATACCCCTCATGATTAAAACCACTTTCTGAATTTAAGCCAGTAATTGGTGACATCGTTGCTGCGACGGTCAAACATCTCCATGAAAAAGGCATTTTATGAAGTAATTATAATGCTTTTCGATAAAACCAATGGTAGCATTCGAAAGCGGAAAAAATAAATGTATAAATTAGTAAGAATGTCAGTACTTTTTTATCTTTGATATAAGTCGGAGAAAAGAAGAATATTATATTTAATTTTCATTTTTGTAATGATGTAGTGAAACAAATAGTGTTTTGTTTCAAAATAACCCAATATTCGTAATCTATGTAGGCCTTGGCTAGAAGTGTCAAGTTTGTTTAATTTTATATGTTGAATTTTACCAACATTATATGCATTTGAAATAGATAGGAACTATTTATATCAATCTAGTGATATAACAGAGTTGTTAGACAGTGAACCAGTAGACCATAAAAGTGGTGGTGAATCTGATTAGGCCTAGTGTAAGATCTCAGTGCCCCAACTGAAACTAGGTTTATAACTGAACATTTTTGTTATAAAAACGATTTTTATAAAAATTAGGAATATGTGTTTACAATACAGAATGTGTTTTGTGGATAAATAAAATTTTGTTGTTTCAAATGAGAAGAAAATTTGAACATTGCCTCCAACTTTGGAGGTACAAAGAAAGTTTGACACAAAAAAAAATAAAAAAAAACATTTCCGGATTAATAAATATGGTAAGTTGTGTTACATACTTGTAATTGTTATCGACAAATTATATGTTACTGCTGACTCTTGATGTGATATAATACCGTTTCATGTAAGGAAAAAATATTATTGCTGTAATATAATATTTTACCAGGATAAAGTCGATTTTCATAAAATAATTCTCTGTTGCAAGTTTTATCAATATAAAAATAAAAAAGGATTCAAAATTCTTATAATTTTTATATTTTGGAATTTTGATTTAGTACAAATATACCACTTATGTAGATATGGTCCCACCCCCTAAAACAAAATAAAAAATATAACAAAGCTTCAAATAAAAAAAAAACAAATTTTACTTATAAAAGTATGCATAGTAAAAATATAGATTTTAATGGAAAAAGTTATATAAAATAATGCATAATCAAATAATTTTTACTATTTTTTACATGTTTATAAAATGCCATTGCAAAACCTGGAAAAGTGGACTGCCGATAGAAGTCATTTAGTTGCCAGTTCTTGGGTCAAGCAGTTTGAACATTAAAAAAGTTTAATATGCAATTTTCTTTAAAAAAAAAACAAATAAAAATATTGAAAATAAAACTAGAAATTTGTTGTGCTTTTTATGTGAATGTCATTTGGTAAAAACATAGCAGGTTAAATCAATACCACACTATACACAACATAACAAGTAATTATGGATCATACAGTGCATGTGCAACAATCCTATTTATACAAATATAACTTCCTAATTATAATGATATTTTATTAATATTCAAACCTATTAATTGATATCCTATTAATGAACCACCAATATTCTATCTCGTAAATAACGGTTAAAGTGATTATTTGATTTTTTTTGTATTGAGTGAATATAAACTCTTTGCACACTTATGTTGATACCACGTTACAAAATCGGCAGATACAAATCTCCACTGTATAACGGGCTTTCGTAAATCATGCCATGCGCCCAATGAGATAGACGTTGCTATGCATTTCTTTATTGCGTTTTTATTGTTTAACCGTCTATGGGAGCAAATGCAACAAATCTATATGATAACTATTTCTATTCTCTTGTAATCTGACATACAACAATCACTTGAACTGAACAATGTTCGTAGTCAACACTGTATAGATAGGTCCTTCAACATTTTATATTAAACCATTAAGTGTAAGTATTTGAAACTTAATACATGTTCCAAATTACAGGTTACTGGCTAGTGTTACTCACCTTGATCCTATCCCTTTCTATTTGTTTTTGAAGGGCATTTTTTTCTTGTTCAAAAACGAGCTCTGTTTCTTTGCGAAGAGCGTGAACCTGACTAAATCTTGTCTCCAGAGAGGCAATTTGTGCTCTGGCCTCTGTCAACTCAGCTTTCAAACGCCGTGTTTCCCAAGGAGAGGCTATTTAAAACAATCATCCAATTAGGACAGTATGTCAAACAGAAATCAAAATTTTAATGTCAGACCGTATCATAACACTTTAGGGTGGTTCAGGAAGTAAGTTTTATGTTGACAATGTTTATTGTCAGTTTTCAAGTATTCAACAATGTTGCTAAAAAATATCTTTGAGCTTCAGAAATCTAATACAACATTTTATGAATGCACACTTATTTCTAACCTGATCTAACGTACAGAAAATTTGGTCTTAAAAGTTAACCCTTTCACTGCCAACATCTTGAAAACTGAACTTTGGGAATCTACACTTAAACTGTCTGTTTTTCTGGACGTTTACAAAATTAATTATAAAATATATTAAAGGTCACATTAGAATGAATTTAAAAGGAGCTTCTAACAAGAAGCTCCCAGACCCGGTTTTTTTATATTGAAGAATATAATCATCAATACCTAATATTCGCATCTCGAATCCTAGACTATCAATTGATATAAAAGTATCTATAGTCCTAAATAACAATCATATGTTTTAAATTAAAATATTAGTATATAGGAAAACTTATAAATAATAAACGAACCAAAACGAAATAGATAAAACAGGAAAACATATAAATAATTATGAGCCAAAATTCGTATGGGTTACGTCATAATTATTTAATTGTTTGTAATTATACACATGTAACTATATATTGTTATGTGTATGTATAATTATTATAATAATAATTATTGTTATATATACACGCAATTCTATATATAATAATAATACGATTACTATTTGAAAGTGTTTCCAGCTGTTGATATAGATTAAGTTAATTGTTCAAAATAATTAATCAGTATCGATTGGTTATATCGATGGTTATGATTAGGTAATATCGTGGGTAGGGTACAATAAGAAGACCCGGTTTTTTTATATCAAAGAATGTAATCATCGATACAGTACCTAATGTTCGCATCTCAAATCCTAGACTATCAATTGATATAGAAATATAGTCCTAAATATCAATCATATGTTTTAAATTAAAATATTAGTATGTAGGAATATAGGAAAACTCATAAATAAATAAGAAATTACATAAATAATAAACGAACCAGACCGAGATCGATCAAACAGGAAAACTCATAAATCATGATGAGCCTCAATTCATAAGGTTCATGTCATAATTATTGAATTGTTTATAACTATACACACGTAATGATAAATTATTGCGTGTATGTATAATAATTATTATTGTTTTATATATATACGTAATCGTATATAATAATACTAAGATTACGTGTATTATTTGAAAATGCTTACAGCTGTTAATATAGATTAAATTAATTGTTCAAAATAATTAATCAGTATCAATTGGTTATATCGATGGTTATGATTAACACTTATACCGAAACCCTGGCTGTCAAACGTTTACCGAAACCTCCGGTCTGTGAGACCTCTTTAAATAATTTAGCTTCTATATCGTATGTGTATGTTAATAATAAAAGTAAATTTGCACTGAAGGTTTTTTTAAATGATACCACAGCATTTTAAAAATCTTAATGTATAAGTTTATTGTCAAAATAAAAATAAATGTATGTAAAAGAACATTTTAATATAGAAACTTTTAACAAGTTCTTTCGAGCAGCTTACACATACTTTTCTACTACACCCAAGGCATATCGCCTTGTTACACTTAATGCACTTGTAAGCAGTTTTTCGTTTTTTGGCAGAAGGGCACGTTGAACAAGTCTTTCTCTTCTCAAGGCGATCACTGGGGTCCTCTTCTCCTTGGACGTCTCTCTCTCGATGCTCACGTGGCAGGTCATCCCCCAAAGTCTTCTTTATAGCTTCTCTTACATCTCTTTGAAGACTCGGTGTAGCTAGTCTCTTCTGAAGGTGGGGAACAATCAGTCTGTATCCTAGTTCTTTGACAAATTCAAAGCGAGTCATTACAGGTGTATCTCTGTAGCTCATGTACAAAATGAAGCTATTGACAGTGCCGATATTTAGCATTCTGTAGAAAATCGCCAAGGGCCATCGCCTGGTCTTTCTACCTGTGGTGAATATGGCACATTTCATGTCCAGTAAATTGACACCACATTTTGTGCTATTGTAGTAGCAGATCATTTCTGGCTTTCCCTTTTCTTCATTAGTCTCAATGGTGTGGTGCATTGAAGATACTAGTAAAACGGCTCTGTTCTTTTTTGGAACAAAGCTGAGAAGTGTCATATTTCCCCTAAAACCATAAAGGGAAGACATAACTGGTCTTTCAGGATGTTGGAAGAAATCTTCTGGGATTTGTCTTTTACTTTTTCTCATGGTTCCAACGTAGGTTAGCTGTCTCTTTGCAAGTTCATCTACAACTTCTATCGATGAAAACCAGTTATCGCCGATGACATTTCTGTTACTAGTAACAATAGGATGAACCAGTCGAATCACAGACTGTGAAGGAATATTGAGTGACTTTTCTCTTTCACTGAGACCTAATGAGTCACTACTCTTACCAGTGTAAATGTAAGCATTTAGAAGATACGAAGTTTTTAAGTCACACAAACACAATTTTTAGTCCATATTTCTTTGGCTTCTGTGGCATATATACAGTTTTGAAATATTTCAGAAATGGCAGCTGTCTCATCTGTTATTTTCCTCTGATCACGTGTTGCTGCGTCATCAAATCTGAGGCACATTAGGAGGATTTCATACAGTTTTAACCGACATGGTGGCACTGTATATAGGGCGGCTAAAAGGACCTTTAGTGAACAATGATGGTATTTGTTCATCATTGAATCTGAAAATGGAAGACAATATATGCAAGCCTATAAGGGCACTTATTTCTTCAACATCGGTATCCCTATAGTTGTTTTGTTTGGTCTGTTGAGGTAACTTTGATCTCACACTTGCTAGCTCTTTGTTGGTATTTGTTACAATTGTGTGTATAATACTAGTATCAAATAAAATATTCCATACCTCTTCCTTTGTAGGCTGATTACCTAGAGTCCTTGCTCGTCCTTTTATTCCTGGTAATGTTCTAATTATATTTCTAGCGGGAGTTCTAACATTTCTTGGAGGCTCTTTGTTATTCCATGCATTTGAGGCACCAAGTTGTGTTTTGATTGTTCTTTCTAAATAGTATGTATCTTGTTCATCGTTCACTTGTAACATATTCTCCACTACAACTGGCCCGTTTCTAGAAACTTCTAGTAGATCATTATCCTGTTCCTCTTCTCCTGAACTTGATTCTTCAATTAAAACATCTTCAGTATCAGTGAGATCAAAATCTGGGTCCGCATCTGAGTCATCTACTACACTGCTGTCATCTTCGGAATATCCTGAATGGTCACCACGAAGGAGCCTGCCGATGTAATCACTAAAATTTGGATCACGTGGATCCAAGTTTTTTGGTTGTTGATTTGAATGATCCATTGTACTTTACCACTTTCTAAATAAACGTTCAAAAATCTAATAATGTATACAAGTACTTAGACACATTTATATTTAGCAACAAGTAAATACCAGAACCGGATCATTGTAAAATAATAATAACAAAAACACAAAGCACACACAACCGAAACCTCCGGTATGACAGACCTCGAACCTCAACACCGAAACCATCGGTTACTGAGACCGGCTCGTTTTTCAATATCAGTCAATATAGGAAGAACACCACGCTGAAACTGAACAAAAAACTGCATGCTTGCTGAGGAGGGCGAGGGAGGAAGGTACTGTTCAGGCGGGCAGCTGACGCTAGACAGTGTCGCCACTATTAGCGGTATCAATTTACAATAAAGTGACCATGGAAATATATGTTCTTTTTTTTTTACCTGAAAACTACAATTTTTCCTGAAAACAATAGTGAAGAAAAAATTCGTCGGCAACAAAAATCAAAGGAGTTACAATTTTTTGAAATCCTCCGAAAACTCTGTTTTTGACAGTACCTCTGGCAACACTATACATATTTGACAGTTTGGTATTACTCCGTGGCTCTCTCAAATAAAGAAGGGACGCCATTTTGAACTATTTTGTTCCTCCGTGTCTATTCTTAACCTCCTAGTTCAGTAGTGGTAATGGCACACCTTTGTGTTGGATGTTCATTAAGGTAAGTGATAAGTTACTGAAATGATGCTGACTAGTACGTTAATCCTGTCAACGATGCCTGCCCGCTGCGCACTGCTTGCTCTTTTAGAAAAAAAATTAACTCGAGCTTGCAAAAGTCGAATCCCAGATCACGTGATGCCCCTGCTCCTTAACGCAATAATGCCCGAAAGTCATCAATATAATACAATAATATACTTTCCCCCCAGTTTATATGCACCTGTGATAATAATACTTGGCTATAAATGCCCAACCCATGAAAAAAAATCCATTTTCCATGGTCACGCTATTGTAAATAAATACCCTATTAGCAAATGAAATTCCCTTGCGGTCTATGAGACCGGGGTTTCGGTGATAAGTGTTAAGTAATATCATTTGCCAATTTCGATATAAAAACCGGGTCCGCTTATCGTACCCTACCCAATATCGTTTACCAATTTCAATATAAAAAACCAAGTCTGCTTATTGATCTCCGTAATCAATTGAATATCCATTGTCAGTTCGACCTTTAAATCAATAGGCTATATGCAATTATCAATAACAATAAGAGTTGTTATTCAATATAGTAAAAAATCTTTATATTACGCGATCAAAAAAAACCATCCAGTATGCATATTACACTCATTAGAAAACTAACAAAATAGGTAGATCACAGTTGGCTACTTACCCATAACAGAAGACTCACTAACTTTTGAGGAATCAATTGAAGAATCAACAGAATCATCTCCAAGTTTTAACCTTTTTGAGGGTCCGCTATCATTTTGACTTTGAGAGAAAGAATCGTCAAAATTAAGTTTGGTTGGTTTCGTAGTACTTGGAGGTTGTATTCCAAAAGGAAACATGGGCCTTCCTCCCATTATTGTTCTTCGAGTTGATGCAGGATTAGATCGAAATTCGTCCAACATTTTTATGATGCAAGTAGGGTCTTTATCCTCACTACGATTCATATCCATGAGAGTTTTCAATCAATTAGTCTACTGAAAGTGAAAAGGAACAATTTTCTACTATGACTAGCCTGGAGCTACTACAACAGCGTCGTTAACATTTCCTAACCTCACCGCCACCCCGATTCATTCAAACTTCAATTCAAACTCAGCCAATTCACCAGAATCAGCAAACCTGCAAAAATGAAACAGAAATACCAACTGCCATACCGCCTATGATAATGGGAGTACACTATTTGAGTATAAAAAAAGATATTGCTAAATTCCTTAAAAATAATATACATCAAAGGATTCACCCTTGCACTGTAATCAATATAAGGATCCTTTAAATTTATTGTAATATAATAGCATTTATACACACTGCATCATATTGTTTACATGTTATTTCTTACGATCGATGTAGTTTAATTGGTAATGATCTGGTGTACTTATTTTGGCCTTGACGCATCTTTAATTGACTCTCGAAGGTGTAGTCGTCTATATGCCCATCAATTAAACGCTGTACAAACCAATTTTAATCCATCTGAGTATGTATATTATGGTAAAGGAAGGGCCATAGTATGTTATTTGGTTGTTTTTAGGTATTCTAATAACGAATAGAAGAGTAAGAGATTATAAAAGTTTTCAATTCTCTTTCAAATCAGAGAAGGTTTTCTTGGGTCATATTTCTAATTAAAGAAGCTGCTCATTTTAAGCCTTGTAAAATTATATTTGTTTTGTGGCTTTCGAGAAAGGTCACTATTAATCTGATTTCATAGCTATGGTTAGTATTTTCATATTCAGGTGTTTATAAAGCTGAATATAAAACGATTTTTCGAATGTACAAGCTAGGTACAGTAAAAATATTTAATGTCCTAAAAATAGTCTAAAACGTATCATTAATGGAGAGTAACCAACATTACAGTGATTCATTTTCTTTTATATTAAAAATAGTATATAATTTCTGTACAAATGTTTAATGAAACGGCGCCCCACTGAATCATGGAGTAGTGAATGCGAGACTTGATTAAACACTGGTTATATTCTTTTCAAGAGATTATAGCAATTTAATTTTTGAAATTCTGAAGTAAGCATTTATCCTCAATTTTCGTTAACTGTTTACTTAGGTTAAAACCATCCCCATATCTCAGCACTGGAAAGTCAGCCATTAGGTTTATTTCTCTACAAAAACATCTGATTTCTGAAAATATTTTAAATTCTTAATTTTTTGTTCGAATAGAAATTAAATGTGTTTTGTTTGGGCTCAGTTATAGTGTTTTAACTAAAACTATTAGAACAAATAATTCACCTTCACAAAGACGATAATTTCAGGTGTATTCCAATTTGTGAATTTGTTGAAAACGCAGTCCTGTCATCTGAATACACAAACCAATTTATTTTCGAGATTAGCTTTGTGGATTAATGTGAATTAGAAACATGAGGTAGCCCAAATCGATCTTAGTTGAAATTTGATTTGATGGTCTTAAATTTGAATGTATACATACTTTCAAATTCAGTTGCTCATGTATGAGCTAACTTAGGACAAGGCAGTGTATTTGACACTACACTGTAAAATTTGCATCAAAAAGTCAAAACTCTTGCTCATATCTGCATACGTTACCCTTCACCATCATTTACTGTGTTAATAAAATCGTTCATTAAATTGGCGAGATCCAATTTTGTTGACATTTTTTTGAACCCATAGCAGCAACCACATGGGAGGTTATTATTTTCCAGGTATGCCACCAATTTGGTCACAGAAAGCTTTTTGTAACAATTTGGGGAAACAGTCAGTATAAGTGTGGGGGGTGTGCAGTCAATAGTTGCACTCTTCATTCTCGTCGCTTAAAACACTTGGTTTAACCTTAGTTGTCTTGCATCCTTTAGAACATATGCTTTTTGGATTGAGAATATTGTGTAGGATTTCCTCTAGACATTTTTCTGACAGAAATTTGAAACCTTCATGCTTAGCTCATCAATGTCGGTTGAGGGTTTGGGAGAAAACATAGTAAATATTCTTGATGACAATTCTTTAATAATTATAGGTTCAATTGTCACCTAAATAAAGTCACCTAGTGTCAACTTTAGAACATTTTGAAACTTCCAAAAATGCCAAAATTAACCCTAATGTATTATTAAATGAGAAAGATTTTCTTTATTCTGTTGTTAGGCTATGTTTAATATATTTATATATCAATTCATGTGTCTCTTGGATTTTCTATTTAAGAAAATATTTTTGTTTGTTCTTTGACTTCACCTCAGTGTCTTTTATTAGATTTCGGATTTTCTTAGACCCAAGCTTTATGTCCTTCTATTGTACCTTTGATGGTCTTATCACTTTCGTATATTTGGGATAGGGCGCCTTTATAATTTTTCCTTATGTTATCTGTTTTATTTATTTTCTAATTTTATACTAGCGATCATAATTTGTTTGAGGTTTATTACTGTATATGATTGACTCATTTTAACTTATTTCTATTTTAACATTTTATTTCCTTACAAAGAACACGATATTACATTAAAATGGCAAAGGATAGTACCCATAAAGTTGTCATTCATTGTTAATATCCCGCTGTTTCAATACAGTATACAATAAAGTTGTCTACAGTATACAAACAAAGATGAAACTTTGTTACTCTTGCAGAATCATAAAGTTTTTTACAAAATCTATCAAGTACGCTTTTTACTCTCCAAGTTCATTATTTCCGTAAATGGCAAATTCGGCTGCTTTATATCTGTTATTTTTAATTCAAACATAAGCTAAATAAGTTTCAATAACCGATGTTAGCTAAAAAGGTTCACTATCTGTAATCATAAACACTGGCCATTCACATGTTAAGTTTGAAAATAGGCCCACATATAAGTTATTTATTATTTCACGGCTTATCTAACAAATATTTGTACACATTACTAACTATTGTTTTAACAATATTTCTAAGTTATTTATTATTTTCACGGCTTATCTAACAAATATTTGTACACATTACTAACTATTGTTTTAACAATATTTCTATACCTAAGTTGTTTTATGCATTGGTTGAGTAGTATAAAGTTTAAAAAAACAAACCAACTAAGGCACTTTCGCACATATAATATTATTAGGATACATGATATTATTTGTTTCTTATTTAAATTAAGTGGGTAAATTAGAAGATAATTACAGAAAATGTGATATACGATTGGTTTTGATAATATTAAAACGACAACTGTAATATTCTAGCAAAAAAACGCTGAGTATTTTTTGCTATTACTTCAATATTTATACGCAAATATTTATTTAGAAGGCGAGAGTCAATATAACTTGATAAGAACGTAACCTAGCTTAGAACAGAAGGAACAAACAATTTCTATCGATATTTGGATATCTAATTAATGATTCAATAAAGTATTTAAATACAGAATAGAACAATAATAGTTAAACGCATTATCTCAGTTTCAACATTTTTATTTATTACAGTAAAGAGCACAATTGACTCATTTATACTCCTCCAAGAACTTCAAATGGAATTCCTTTATTTTTTTCAATATAAATTTCAACTTGTCGTAATCGGATAGAATTGTGATCCTGTAACACATTATATTTTTTTCAAAGTAAAATCATACAGTGAGGATAATCTATGAACAATGAAACTCTCTTTTTATCCTGTCCACATATTTTCAGATATTTAAAAAAAATACAAATTACTATATACACATTAATGTAAAATCGCAATTCAATACATAACAATAAAGATAGAAATTCATGTAAAATAAATCATAACAAACTTTTTATGTCTTTTAGGTAGATTATGTACCAGTATAATGCAATTGTCTTCATGGTAGCGCTTACTTTAAAGGTTTTGCTTATAACATCATTGAACACATCCCTCACAACCAAAAACCACCTCTAGGTCGAATGTAGGCTATATATTTTTATTGTATGCCATGTAAATATTAAACATGGCCTGTGTAAAATGACAACTGACTCAAACAAGTTGAAACCTCATACAACAATTAGATTCGTTGGCCAGCTTGATTCACCATTTCGTTTTTAATACAGCGGCCAAATTATATAATTAAAAACAACTATGTTGTTTATAAATTTGGATAAAACCAAAAAGTGTTATGGAATGTACATATCAACAATTATGAAATTAACAATTATGTTATATCTCGAACGGTTTCAAATTTTCTGTTACATATCAATCCCATAAGAATTTTCCCATTTCCAAAAAACTAGCGATAGGAATGCTGAAACAAGTTCAATCTAGGAAGAAAATGGGTCTTATAAATATCTTGAATAAGTTCATTAGCCAGCTTGATATGCCATTTCGAAACAAAACAAACACCCATCCAAACTTCAAAAATTTACTACTCCGTTATTATTTATCAACCTAGAGAAAAAGAAAAAGTGAACTAGAATGCTTTTAACATTTTCTAAATATTTTGTTAAAATGAATTTGTTGTACATCCAAATGGTTTTCAAGATTTTAAATGCAAATCGATGATGATACATTAACCCTCCTAGTGATGAATATGTTTTATTATGAATGATAGGTGCATTTTGAGTGTTTCGGTGGGGGTTTCTTAAAAATTAATAAAAATTATTAATTTTATTGAAAATACAACATATTATATACCAAAATATTCATAAAAAAAAACACAAAGAACGATTTTAAAATAAATATAAAACTACTTACCTTTGTACATATCCCTTAAATATTGCTCAAAAATTTAAAAAAAAACAGTTTTTTGAAAAAAAAAAATTTTACCACAAAAACCACATAGTATAAATCTTACTAGACAAAGATTTCAAGATAGCCAATTTTCTCAAAATTTCATGAAGAATAAATAATATATACAGTTTTTCGCACAATATTTTACTTGAAAAAACTGTTATGATGGAAATATATACAGTATGTACATGGAAGAAACCCTTCCATTCACTCTTAGGCACTACTACTATCATGCTTTCTCTTCCTCCCTTGATACTTTGGTCTCCAAAAATGATCCAATTTATGGAAAACACTCTCTATGAACAACAGAATTGCATCCTGGACACTAGAATCCTGATCTTCCCCTTTTTTTGTGTGGCCACTTGCAATACATAGCCGCTCTTGTCTTCCTGGTAAGCGTTGGAGGAATGGCCTGCGCCAGGATTTGAATTATAATCATCGGGAAAATTGTCTGCACTGATATCACTGTCACTCACATCACTCATTTGATCTTCTAAAACATTTCTAATATCTTGTGAACCGTAAATCATCCGCCATTTCGAACGTATTACGATCGGAAATAAACGAAATAACACCGATAAAAAACACGCCGACACAACTCATAGGTTAGCGGCGCGGCGGTTAGCGGCCGCGAGTAAAACACAACGTCGTAACAAATACCAGATATTTGTTAATTATTCTTTTAACAATTCATCTGGAGACAGATCTAGAGGAAAGAGGAGACGTTTC